>NW_002987010.1:320741-325958 GCF_000006295.1 Pediculus humanus corporis
TTCATTCTTCTCTTTAATAATAATAATAATAATGATGGTGATGATGATAATAATAATATATATATTTGCTACGGTATGAAAAAAGGGGCATAAAATTTTTTTTTTATAGTTGTTGTTATTGTTGTTAACCGTGACGTAATTTATATTTAATTTTATTACCCGCCAAAACGAAAAAAAAAAAAATTTTTATTTATTAAACAGTAATTGACGATGATTGTAAATAAATAAATAAATAAATAAAAATTTAATGTGTCGATAGAACTTTACGATACAAACCGTAATAATAATAATAATAATTTATTATTATTTTTCGGTAATACGAATCCTCCTGTATTAACGTGCCTAAAGATGTAATCAAAATAAAAAAAATTTTCGTCAGCGAATTTAAAAAAAAAAAAAAATTATTAACGTGGTTTTCCGTCGTGGAATTAACGAAACGAAACAAAAAACGACCTAATTAATACACATATTAAAAAAAATGTTATTATTAACGCGTACGCACGCATAATTACGCATTTATTACGTTTATTTAAAAAAAAAAAATTCCGCACCGTATTTTCCATCATTTTTTCCTCAATTCAATAGTTTTCCATCATTCAAGATGATATCAGGTATTAATTATTTTATATATAAAGTAATTTTTAATATTATTATTATTATTATTATTATTATTTTATTACTTACTCGTAGAACGTAATAAAAAAAAATTAATAGCATAAACCGTAATAAATAAATAAATACGCCTACGAGAGATTGGATTAAATAAAATTGTTTACATTTTCTTTAAACCTGATTTTTTAATTTATTTAATAATAAATAAATAAATAAATAATTTTTTAAATGTTAATAAAATTTACGTAAAATTTTAAACACAACATTCATCAAAATTTATTAATAATAATAAACAAACAAAATTTTTTTTTGTTTGCGTATTTTCATCATCATCATTATTATTATTGTTTATAAAAAAAAAAAATTGTTTATAATAATATGTTTCGGTGCGTTTGTATGTCTGTGTATAATATTATTATTATTATTATTATTATTACGGATGCAATTTTTTGTTTTTTGCGTACAATAATAATGATTTCAGGTACGGTTGTTTTTTTTTTCGTTCTTACGTTGGCAATCCTTTTTTTTTTTATTGAAATGCGCGCGAAATTTTAATGTTTCCCTACTACCACTCCATATTTTGAATTATGTTACCGTTTTTTTTATTTCGGATCCGAGTTTATACCGTCAAATATTTTATTGATCGAATTTAAAAAAAAAAAAGAAGGAGAATCAGTGCCGTAGGTAGAAAAGATTATAAGAAACAGATAAAAAATTGTTCCTTTTTTTATTTTATTTCTTTAAATAAATAAATAAATCATTTAAAAAAAAAAAAATATGGGAGGATTCGAATTCGCGAGATTTGGTTTTTTGTTAACTTAACAAACACGCCGTACGTATATAAATTTTTTTCGGGGGGGAGGGGAGCCACCCGTTTGAGTTTTTACCGATGAAAAAATTTTTCAAATTTAAAACCCGATATTTCATATCGAAATAAAACATCAAATTTTTTCTTTTTTTTTTTTGTTAATTTAAAATATAAACAAACGCTCGTGTTTGTTTTAGATCACGATGAGCTAGAACATTATACAAACTCAAATTTAAATTATTAACAATAACAAACGGTAACAAACGACAAACGCAATTTTTTTTTAATGACAAAATAATTCAATAAAAAAAATTAAAATTTGTTTAAAATATTGTTAATAAATATTTCTTCAAAAAAAAAAAAAAAAAATTAAACAAATTAAAATCATTTAAAATTAAAACACTATTATTATTATTATTATCATTATTATTATTATAACCACATTTTGATAAATTACAAATAAAAATATTAACAACATAATCAAAACGATATCAAAATAAAAAAAAATAAAATTAATCCTATTTATAAATAATATAAAAAGGTAAAAGTCGTAAATTTAATAAGTCAGTCAGTAAGTCAGTGTTGCCAAAATAATTACTTAAAACGTAAAAAAAAAAAAAGTTACAAAAATATATAATTATAAGATTTAAATAAAAATGCCACGACAATAAATAAATAAAAATGAATTAATTAACGTTAAAAAATATTTAAAAACAAATTTTTTTAAAAAAAAAAATTTCTACTTTGTTGTTGTTTGTTGTCAGTTAAATTCATGGGTTTAGAGAGTAAAGCTCATTTGCGCACTTTTTTAATTTTCTATTTACGTACGACGTTTTTATAAAAAAGTGTTTGTGTTTGTTATAAAAAATAATTTTTAATCGCGGTTATTTACAAAAAAAAAAAAAAAAATGTTTACCCCGTACGAATTTAATTCTACGACTACGCCTTAAATACATAAATCTACGTTGGTTTTTGCCCAATGGCGAAAATTTTTTTACTATAAAGGTGTTAATTACAATTTGTCCAATTCAATTACAATTCCCTACAAATGTTTCTTCGTAATTAAATTTTTCTTTTTTTTGTTGTCATTTTAAAAAAATCATTTATTTTAAATCGTTTAATTGATTTTTTTTCATTAATATTTAGAAACAAACACAAAACAAAAACAATTTAAATTAGGCTTTAATAATCATTTTTTTTTTGTTAGTAACGTAATGGAAAAGTTTACTACTGACACGTTTGTATTAAATTTAATTTTTTTTTTTTTTTAAAAACCTTAACAACCGCGAAAACACAAGTTTTAAACATAAAAAAAAATAACGATTCACTACAACATTTTCGAACGTGTTAAACGATTGTAGTGTCAATAAAAATATGCAAAAAAAATATCAATAAAAAATTTTTTTTTATTGATATTGGCTTGAAATTCATTTAAAATGTATGTTCATTTAAAATCCTTTTTTTTCAAGTTTTGTGACATGTTCTCTCTCTCTCTCACTCTCTATCTATCTCTTTTTTTCATCTGTCATTTTATTTGTATACTAAAAAAAAAAAAAAAAAATTTAAAGGAATTCAATTTACCACGCATTTTTTTTTGAAAGCAGAATGTTTTTCATATTGGTTTCTCATAATTAAATAATAATAATAATAATAATAAAATTTTGAAGTGCAAGAGAGAAGGAAGAGGTCGGAGGTGAGAAGAAGAAGAAAAAGACAGTGAGGAAGGAAGCTGAGCGTACCTTAAAAATTAAACACAATGACGAATCTAAAATGTCTTTAAAAAACTTTTTTTTTTTTTTTGATAAAAAGAAAAAAGAAACAACAATACATGTTAAAGTATATATTGTGAGAGATGTTGTTGTTGTTGTTGGTTGTTACTTTTTGATGGTTGCGTAATGGTTAAAGGAAAAAAAATATAATTAATTGTCTGGTGAGGAAACTATTAAATAAACCAATAGTAAATTAAAACGTGAAAGGAGAGAATTTTATATATGTATATAAATATAAAAATTATGTTTGTTTTTTTTTGTATGCGTTGTTTGTCTGTTTGTTTCTCATGATCGTGTCTACCTACTACCTGTTGTTGTCAGGCGTGAACTAATCATTTAAATAATTTTTTTAATTATTTATTACTTTTTTATAATAATTGTCGCGTAAATTTTTTCCTTTCCTTTATTGTTTTTAACATAATTATGACGTCGTCATATTTTAATTTTTATAAAGTTGGTACCTGTATTTAGTAAATAAGGGTTTAAACGTCGCTGTTTTACGATAGTGGTTGTAGAATGTGTTATCAATTGCAAACGTTATCAAAACGCACGATGGCGTAATAATCCCAACACGATTCACGCTTTTCAAATGTTTTTTTTTGGTGATAAATTATAATTTGAAACATTTTTATTCGATAAATACGTAAGAAGCAAAATCATCTTAAAAATCTCGCAGTTTTAAAAAAAAATTATTTTCATATCAAAAATAACGGTCGATTTTTATTTAGTATATTTTGAATTTAAAAAAAAAACGTTAAAGGAAAGGAAAAAAAAGATTTGATAAGAATCAGGTTTACCAAATTTGGCTCACTTACAACAAACAAACGTCGGTAAATACCTTAAATATACCTGATCAATAATAATAATAAGAAGTAAATTAAATTGTCGGCTGCTTTTAAAAACCTTAAGATTCCTTCTTGTTGATGATGATCAAAACAAAGTGTAGGGGTTTGGGGGATAGTTTAAATTGGGTTTTCCTTTTGTAAATATCGTCTGCTTCCGACGTCGTAGTCGTCGTCGGTAATTTTGACATTTTTTTATGTAAGACAATGTTCGTCGGAGGTTTATTAAAATTTCTTATTGTCGCAAAATTTCAATTTTCGGACAAAGGTATTTTTTTTTTTTTGTGAAAATCGGTCATGTATTACAAAAAATTATTCAGGTATAAATTTACCTAGACAACATTACCAATTTTTTCTCTCTCTCTTTTACGTAGATCTATCCGTCTCTTTTTTTTTTTCTACTTCGTAACCCATTATTTACTGTTTTTGTTATTCTTTTCCGAACTCTTCGGATTTGAGTGTATTAGAATACTTTTGAAAAGTTGACAAACGAAAAAAATACAATGAGATAATGTGGTCCAATAAGGAGTTTGTAGTAGTGGTAGTAGTAACAGGACCGCAAATAGACATGAGTTTGTTGAAAGGTGAATAATAGAAAAGAAAAAGATTTTTTTTTTTTCTTTTTATTTGAACCCCATCAAAGTCTGGATTTTATTAATAATCTTTTGTTAAACGTGATGAAGAGGAAAGAAAGAGAGAGAGAGAGACAGAGAGAGAGAAAGAGAGAGAGGAGAGATGTGATTCTTTTGACATATTTTTAAAAATTATTATTTACTTTTTAAATATTGATTTTTTTTTTTTTATTTTTTCATCACGTGGTTTTCAACTTTTTGTTTTTTATTAATTTGCCAAATCGAATAATAATAATAATAATAATAATAATAATACTTACGATGTTAATTTAATAATAATAATAAATTGAAATGATACCTCATGTCATCCGATTCATATAAATCGGTAGCGTTTGTTTATGTTGTTATCGTTGTTGTTGTTGATATTTTTGTTATCGAATCGGATTTCAATTATTATTATTATTATTATTTATTAACAACAATTGTTTTACTACATGTTTTTATTTTTTTTCTCAAAAAATTTTATTTTGTAAGTTTAAATAATTTTTATAAATACGAATGAAGAAGAAGGCGGAGGGAAGGAGGGAGGGATGGAGGGAGGAAGGGAGGGAAAA
>NW_002987010.1:326394-332821 GCF_000006295.1 Pediculus humanus corporis
AAAAAAAAAAAAAACCGACAAATTTTTTCTTTTTTTTTGTTTTTTGTTACGTACAAGTCGTCTAAAATTATTATTATTTTTCTTTTTTCCAGGTATCGTGCATTAGGAAAAACTGGAAGATTTTTTTTTTTTTTTGGAATAAAAGAAATGGTGACGGAAAGATAAAAGAAAATTAGTTCAAATCCAGGAAAAAATTAAATTAAATGTGAAGTTTTAAAAAGTAAAAAAAAAAAAAAAAAAGTTAAAAATGAATTTTACCGATTTAGGATCTCCTTTCGGGTCAGGAACCGGAAATAATAATGGCGGATCAAATACTCCGACTCCGACTCCAATACCCTTAAATTCAAACGATAATTTGGACCACCATCATTCGACTCACGGTCACCATTTAAATCCTCCTCCTACTCCTCACAACAATGAAAGTCTTTCGAATCCTAATACTCCGGTACCACCGAGTAATACCCCCGGGGGTTTGAACAGTTTAAACAAAAGTGCTTTCATAGAACTACAACAGCAATATAATCCCGCTATAAGAGCGGCTTACGGACATTTTAACCACCATCAGACGTCTCCCGGTTCTGGTGGATATCCATTTCCGCCCATGCATCAAAATAGTTACAGTTCATACCACCTAGGAGGTTACGGTCCTCAAAGCCCACCTAAAGAATCTGAATTAGGTAAGTAAGCAAATAAATAAATAAACATTTTTTTGGTTTTGGGTACGGGTGACACCTAAAGTTGGGGCGACCGACCTTGCGAACGCAGGTTGTAATTAAAAAAAAAAAATTTTAACCCATAAACTGGTTTTTTTTTTTTTTTCCTGGACTACAAATCACTTTTAGAATTAGGCACTCTACGCGCACTTACGCACTCAAAATATCTTCTTACTATGAATGAAAATACTCTCAAGTGAAAGAAATTCACAAAAAAAAAAAATTTATTAAGGTTCTCATCATTTTTAACGTATATTTAATCGCGAAGGTGTTCTAAATACACGTTTTTTTTTTTTCTTATAATTTGATTTATTTATGTAAAATCCGGAAACTGATTTACAAATAAGACACTTTAAAACACGAAATTTTTTTTTTTTTTTTTCTGAACAATAATAATTCAAAATTTATTTTTTACTGTCGAACTTGTTATACATAAATATTATTAATTAATTTTTACAGTTAATTAACAAGTTCGTTATTTTAATGATACAGGTTGTGCCAACAACAAAAAAGCAAAAAAAAGAAATTTATTTATTTATTTTTTTTTTCGCCGAAGCCTTTGAACGTTGTCGTCATTTCCTGTTTTTCGATTTATGCAATTTTCAATACAACTATCGAATCGAATCTCACACACGCATTTTTTGTTTTTTTTCCCTAACGCATGTTTTTATTTTATTACAGTCGCCATTTTTAATATAAATCTCTCTCTCTCTCTCACACTCACAGCAGTCACCTTCGACTTGGAAAATTTTTTTTTTTTAAACATTTCTTAGGGTCAACCACACGACAATTATCGTGTCTTTTACCATCGAATACCGGATGTTGTAGTTTGTTGTTGTTGTTTTTCATTTCTTTCTTTTTTTTTTTTTTTTACTGTTGCTTTTGTTTCTATTTGTCGGAATTGTTTAGTCGTTTTAACATTTTATTATTTTTTCCCGCGAATAATGAATCACGCAAATTCCATTTCAAGTTTTGTCTTTGATTTTGTTTCGTCAAGTTTTTTTTTTTTTTTTTTTGTAAGTATTCGAAAACAAAAAAAAAATCAAAATGAAACTTGTTTTAAACATGTAAATTTTTTTTGCCCGAGAGTACATAACTGTGTCGCTTTTTTTTTTCTTTCTACTAAAAATTTTTTGTGTAAAGATAATAAAATCTTATTCTATTGGCACGTTACCATTAAATAGTAGTAAATACGGTGTAAAAAAAAAAAAAAAAGAAAGTGACAAATTTTTGAACGAGAGCATATAAGTGAAATTTTAATAATAAGATGCTTCACGTGCCAAATCGCCAATTGTTTTCTTATCTATTATTATTATTTTTTTTTTAACCTGCCACGTTTAAATTAAGGTACAAGAGGTATTAGATACGGATTTCATGTGTGACTATAAAACGTATATTGTATTCAATTGGGAGGAAGGGAGGGAGGAGGAGGAGGAGGTATTCGGAACAAATACTTAAAAATTAGTCGATTGAAAATTTGCCATCATTATTATTATGGTATCAAAATGGGAATTTTTTAAAAGATGATAAAAATTTTAATTTACAGATAAAATAGGGGTTGAAGATGGACCGTTGAGGGTAAATGGAAAAGGTAAAAAAATGAGAAAACCTCGTACCATATATTCAAGTCTTCAGTTGCAACAATTAAACAGAAGATTTCAGAGAACGCAATATTTGGCATTGCCCGAAAGGGCGGAATTGGCAGCAAGTTTAGGATTAACTCAAACGCAGGTAAGATGAAACTCTATTATTATTATTATTATTATTATTATTATTATTAATAGTTATTCGATGCCGAAAGCGTGAGGGACTAAAAAAGAAAATGAAAGGAAACGTAAAAGTTTAATAAGAAATCAGTGGGTAAATTAACACCCGTAAAGAGATTAGTGTGCCAATAAATAACGAGTAATGAGGGAAAAATGTCATCCCTTGACCTCCAATTACTCGATATGAAAGTTTTGTATTGCCTATTAAACAACCCTCACGGGGTAGTAGTATAATAATAATAATAAAAAAAAACAACCCCTTAAAGACAGAGACACACACACACTTACGATTTTTACTTCGCCCGACAAAAAAAAAAAAAAATTTTTTTTATTTACAACTCATCGACGCGATTAATTATTACTTTTTTTTTTTTTTATAATTAAGGGGGTTATTAGAAAAAGGTTGGGGGTGGGGGGTGGGTGTAAATTTTTTTTTTTTTCATTCCTTTTCGGGCGTTTTTTTCTTTTTCGCATTTCGGTGTATAATTTTTTATTAAATAAATTAATTTAGTCATTAACACAAAACACTTTTAATATTATTATTATTAACGGAATTAATTAAATATTCTTTTTTAGAATTTATTATTGTTGTGGTTGTTGGTTGTTGTTGGTTGTTTTTAAGTTTTTTTCCTTTCCCACCCATCCTTTTTCTACAAACGATTCTTATAAATTTATTTTTCTGTTGGTTTTACGCATGGATAATAATTTTTTTTCTGTTATACCTGTTTCATTCCTTTTTCCCTTTTATTGATTTTAAAAATAATGTGGCGGGGGGCGGAAAATTTTTATTTTATGGTAATTAATTCCAATTTTTTCCTTTTTGAATTCATCTTTACCCGTTTGTTTTAAATCGTTTAACCAAATGGAAAAAACATTTGTAAAATTCTACTCGGTTGTTTGTACGAGCTTTTAAGATTTTCCTCATTTTCTCTTATCAATGACGTAAATGATAATAAAATCATTTAAATGTTGATACAAATAATTATGTTAATTGTCTCATATTGATATTTACTATTTTTACTACCTAGTTTATTTTAATTTTCTTTTTTTCCTTTGGCACGAATTCAACGGGAAATTTTCTTTTTTTTTTTTTCCGGATAAACTATTCGTGCACGCGCGTAAAGGTTTATATTATCTTTAGGGTAAAAAAATTCCAGAAGCGAAAAAAAAAAATCAAAAAAAAAAAAAATTTTTGTTGAGTTTAAATTTAAAATGGCAAATCGCCATTGCTATTATCGTAAAGCATATCATTACGATTATAAACAAGAACAACAATAATTTTGTTTTTTTTTTTTTACCCTCTGGTTGTTTTTTGTTAAAAAATCTCAAAACAACCAAACAAACATCATGTTTTTTTCTCAATTTGATAACAGGGATTCGTGATATCGACTATTCGGTTGCACAATTACTATCATATTATTTATGTTTTGTTTTGATTTGCAAATGATATAGTATAAAAAAAAAAAAAAAAAACATAAAATGATTATGTTTTAGAATATTACAGAATCTCTGGTCCAGAATCTTCTTCTTTCTCTTTTGAATCTTTCTATTTGCGCATCCTGCGCGGGTTTTATTTTTTAAAACGACAAACGCGAGATTATTTAATATTATCTGATTGTAGTGTTAAAAAAAAATTATTATTATTATTATTATTACGGAACGCTCAAATACGCATACGAATCTTATTATTATTATTATCATTATTGGGAAAACAATATGGCGAACACGAAATAAAAAGTTAAAGAGAGAGAGAGAGAGATAGGGGGAAAACGTAATAATTTTTTCAAGATGCCGACAATAGAAAAAAAAATGTTACAAAATTCGGTAGACCTGTTTGTTGTTGTTGTTCTTTCTTTTGTTGTTTGTTATTCGTGGAAAAAAAAATGTTTTTATATAAAAGAGAATTATAAATTTTGTTTTGTTTTATTTTGTTTAACGACATTGACGTATTAAAAACGCCTTTGTAGGTGGATTTTGAAACAATGTCGTCCATTTTTTTTATTTTTATTTTTTTTTTTAATATAAATTCAATCAAACGAACAAACAAACAAACTTCCGGGCAAAGGCCAAGGCGATGTTTGTCCTACGTTTTTTTTTTTTTTTTCTTGTTTTTGCGGAACAATTTCCTGGGACGGGATTTCGCAGAACTGGAATAATCCG
This sequence comes from Pediculus humanus corporis, assembly GCF_000006295.1. Classification (NCBI taxonomy): domain Eukaryota; kingdom Metazoa; phylum Arthropoda; class Insecta; order Psocodea; family Pediculidae; genus Pediculus; species Pediculus humanus. Next base: position 331,034 of record NW_002987010.1, read on the forward strand.
TGATCGTCATCATTTTAATAAAGTGATAAACTTTGATAAGTAATTAAAAGGTATATCAGGTTTAATATCAAGTTTTGTTTGTTGTCTTTTTTCCACATGCAAACGCACAAACATTTTCTTTCTCTCTCTCTCTTTTTATTCTTCTGTTTGTCGTTGTAATCCAATGCTATATTTTAAAATTATCCACAATCGAAATTAATGAATGAATATAAAAAAAAAAAAAAACTTGAAATCATTTTCATCTTTACTAAATTATCATCATTATTATTTTACGATAATAAAATAAATTTAAATCAATAATAATAATAATAATATGTTGTTTTAATCGTAAAAACTTATCAATTTACAAACATAAAATTGAAAAAAAAAAAAAACAAACTTACAAACAAACACGATCCAATTCTCTCCCCGACCGATTTATATGCAAAAGTAATAAAAATACTAATGCCACATTAAATTTTTTTTTATTTCGTCGTCGTCGTTGGGCCACACTTTGATTTCTATTTCCTACGAATCTCCTCCTCCTCCTCCCATTTTTTTTTTTCGTGAGGGTGAGGGGGGGCTTTTTCCGGGGTGATACCCAAAAAAAAACTTCTCCGAAAAAACGTGAAAAATGTAAGATTAATCTTGAAAAAATTCGCACAAAATAAATCATCGTGATTCGAAAAACAAATAATAATGTAAAAAAAGAGAGAAAAAGAAAGAAAGAGAGAGAGAGAGAGAGAGAGAGAGGTGAAGAATTAAAAACAAAAGATTTAAAATTTAAATATCATTTTGTTGTTGTTAGGACTTGATACGTAATAAAATATAAATTTTCATTTATTAAATTATACGTTGAAAACGTTCATTAAACGGAAGTATTCAAAATCAATTATTATTATTATTATTATTATTTTTCATACGATAATATAATAACCGTTAAAAAAAAAAACCGGCACAACGTATATGGAAGCAAATAATAATAATAATAATAAAACGTTTTTTTTTCTTTTTTTTTTTTATTCGAATACCTGGAAGAAAAAAAAAAAAAAATTTTTTTTATATTTTTTTTCGGCTTGCACGAACTAATAAAAATCCATTCGAACAACGCACACACGCACACACGCACACGCACACACACAAACAATACCTACTGATTTCAATCAATATATATATATATATATATATATTCTTATATTTTATAAGAAATAAAATAATTCTTACATAATAATTCATGGTTTTTTTTTATTATTAACGCCCAAAAACTTCGAGTCTCACACTTTTTTCGTTAACGTTAAATAAAAAATTTTTTTTAAGGTCAAATCCTTGTTGTGAAGGGGCAAAGAGCTTTATTAATATTATTATTATTATTAATAAATACGCCTCGTATGAGGTTGATGGGTTATTTTTAATAAAAATTTATTGTTTATAACAAGTAAATAAAATTGAATGAATATTTTTTGTCGTGGTTTTTGTTTAAAAAAAAAAAGTACGACAGAGAGTAAGTTTTGTGAAAGTTTGTTGTGTTTGAAAAACATAAAACACGATGTTGAATTATGTTGCGTCGAATGTTTTTAGGTTTTCGTATCGATAACAAACACGAGAAAAATCAAAAAAAAAAAAAAAAAATTAAGTGAATTTTCGTTTTTTTTTTGTCGTGGCATTAATAATGCCTGATGATTTTTTTTTTTTTTCCCGTTGCAAACTACTATTTGGTTAATATTCATTGAGTTTTTTTTGTTGTTGTTGTTTGTCCACATTTTTTTTCCCGACCGATTTTCCCCGGACATGACACAGCTAAAAAAAAAA
>NW_002987010.1:333238-400955 GCF_000006295.1 Pediculus humanus corporis
ACGTCGTTTGTTTTGTTTTTCTTTTTTTTTCTTTTGTTAAACTAAAATTCTGTTTAAAAAAAAAACGGTTAAATTTTTTATATTTCGTATAATATTTACTGTTTGTTGTCGTTTTTTTTAAAAAACGAATTTCGACTTTAAATATAAATAAATAAATAAAAAATGAAAGAAGAAGAAAAAAAACTATATAAAAGGTTAATTAAGTTTTAAAAAAAAAAAGTCGAAATCAATTTTTTTTTATTTAATTTACGTTATTTATAGTTCACGTTATTATAAACTTGCTCCCCTCTTATTCCTCCCCCTTCCCTACTCTCTCCCCTCCCTACCCCTATCCCATTGATACCTTCGGATTCTTCTTTAAACCACCTTAAGTATTTTTTTAAAAATATTGTTGGCAGTATTGTAACGTGGATCGCATCAATTTCAAACGTTTTCTTCTTCCTCCCAAAGTGTGCGTGTGCGTGTGTGCGTGCTATAATTCTTCTTTATAGCGACGAATTTTTACTATAAATTAATATCTAAATCTTATCATCAATTTTTTGATTAGGTATTGATAAAGTATCATTTTCAAGGCGCAAACGACTGGTATAAAAAAAAAATAACCGTAATAATTTTATTTAAATACTATCGACTTCCTCCTCGGTTTGTTGAATTATTATTATTATTATTAATACTATTATCATCATCATCATCATTATTATTATTACTTATTCTGTTTCGAACGGTAATACAAAATTTATTAAAAGTTTTTGTTTGTAACGCTAATTCAACAATTTAAACTCTAAAGAAAAATTTATTAAAAATATACGCGCGTAAAAAAAAAAAAACTACTACTGACACGTTTTTTTTTCTAAAATCATTTTTCACCCACGTCGTTTTAATTAACAAAATTTAATAATAATAATAATAATTAAATCATCGTGAGAAAATAGAAAAGTAAAAAAAAAGGCACACGCGCGCGCGTGTGATTTTGTCACGCGTTTATTTACGCGTAGCAAACGTCATAACAATAATAATAATAATAATAATAATAATAATAATAATAATAATAATAATAATAATAATAATAATAATAATAATAATAATAATAATAATGATTTTGTTTTTTTTGTTTACGTTTACCTTACGGTTATTTTACAAAAAAAAAAAAAAAATGAATTCAGGTTAAAATAATAATAACTAAGAATAGGAAAGGGAGAAGGGGGAGGAGGGTGAGGGGAAAATGTGAAAGAGTCAATTTGGCAACGTGTAAAATTAAATACAAAACAACTGGTAAAATAACTTGTTTTAATTAATTAATTAATTATTTACCTGTTTTAATAAATATTTTTTTTTAACTTTGTAACAAAGTTCCGGATTCATTAAGTAAAAAAAAAAAAAAAAAAAAATTCCACGTTTTCTTTCTAGAAAAACAAAATTTTTTATTTATATTAATAATTTTTTACGTGCCCTTTTTTATGTATACATAACATTATTCACTCTTTTAAAATTATTAATTTTACAGATTATCGAACGATTATTACTCCCCTTTCGATTAAAAAAAAGAGAGAGAGAGAGAGAGAGAGAGAGAGATAGGAGAATGATTTGGATGATAGTGAGGAGGGAGACGATTAAAAAAAAAAGTGGAAGAAGAAAAATTAAATTGATTGATTGATTGATGAATCGTATCGTATGAAAAATTTTAAACATATAAACAAATCGTTAAATTATTATTATTATTTGTTGTAGTAAAAAAGAAAGTCGGCTACGATCACGGTGGTAAAACGATGAAACCACGTTTTTTTTGCTAAGGTTAACCGATATTTCGGCTTTACATAAAAGATTTCCCATTGTTTTATTATTATTAATATTTAAAATTAATTAAAATAATTCACTTGTGTGTGTGTTCGTGTGAGCGTGCGTGAATGCGCGTTAAAAACAATTATTTATCATTATTATTATTATTATTTATTTTCACCCGTTTGTAGTATAGTAAAATAGCAGAAGAAAAAATATTAATAAACAGTTATTTTGTCAGAAAGTAATAATTATAAATATGGAGTCGAGAGATGGGTTAACGAGAAAATTATGCAAAAAAAAATTTTTTTTTCTCGCAATTCCTCGTTCGAATTTTCATTTATTTTATTATTATTATTATTGGGGATATGTGATATTTGCTACAATTAAATAATAATAATAATAATGAGAAAGATTCATTGAATAATATAAGACTGCCTAATTTAAGTTAGCCTATCATGCTCACGTCTTGTACTCAATATTAAGGCAGCCTCCTTTTTGTTTTGACCTCTCCTCCTCTTCTTCCTCCTCCTTCTCCTCCTCCTCAACAAGATTTATCTTTGCCATTTGGACCTTGACAGATGATATTAATTAACTCTCTTTTCTGATGATTTGACCGGTTAAATCTCCCTGGTGAAACCAGCAAAAAAAATTTTTTCTTTTTATTCGTGAAACCATGTAAGAGAGAATTCATAGCAAAAAAAATTTTTTTTTTTTTACACACAAACACGCACACGTCATTGTCGTCGGTTTTTGTTGTTGTTTTTGATGATTTGAGTTATAAAAAATATCGTGGCAGGAGGAAACAAATAAAAAAAAAAATTATTCGTCGAATGCATTTTCACTTTGTATGTATGTATGAACCTTAATCGTACCGTCATGTTAAAATCTTCCAAGGTCATCTTGTTATTTCCCACTACTCTATATGCAAAAATACTTACATTATTTATTTATTATCATTATCATTATCATCATTATTATTATTATTTGCGAAAGAATGCATTTCGTACAAACAGCGGCGTAAATAAAATCTTAAGATTTTTCTTTTTTTTATTTCCATCACCCGTTCGGAAACGTCATGTATTCACCTCAATACGGGAGTGGTGAGAAGTGGGAGGCTCATCGCGGAAAATTCTAGAATTTTCCACTCGATTTTCGTTAGTTTTTTTTTTTTTACATGCATCGGGTGATTAATTGAAAATTTTCTATGATTTTAAATAAACCGCGACACCACACACATAATCATTATCAATTTTTGATAAGATTTTCTTTTAGGTTTAACTTTGAAATAAATTCGTACCTGTTTTTCTTCACGCTTTAGGCATTTTTGTGGAGGTCGAAATTCAAATTTCCTTTCACAAATTTCAAGGGCCTACCTGGATTTATTTTTACTTACACCCCGTGATGTTTTTATATCTCTAACTCGGAATCAATTATTTATTAACTGTATTACGTCGTGGAAAAAGAAAAAAAAAATTGTGTGACATTTTTTATACGAAAAAGGTCGATCGTATCCCAAAATGTGATTAAAGAGAGAGAGAGAGAGAGTGAGAGAGAAAGAGAGGATGTAAGAAAGAAAGAGAGAGAGAGAGAAAAGTTTAAATAAAGTAGAAAAAAAGTTAAAAATTTGAAAATATCTTATAATTTTTTTTTTTTTTTACGATTAATTTATTTATTTTTATAAAATTTACCGGAAATGGTTCGGTTTCCGTCGGATTTAAATATTATCAGGCTCACAATTGTTTATTCCCCTAAAATTTTCTAAAGAAAATTATGTTTCCTTTAAATTTCCTTTTTTTTGTATTTTCTTATTTAAAAAAAAAAAAAAAACAAATAAAAAAACTTTCGTTCGTTTTGGTCGAGTTCTTTGCGCACAAAATAAAAATTTCAAATAATAATAATAATAATAATAATTCTGGGAAATGATTTTCCTACCGTGAAAACACACAACAATTGTTTATTCCCAGTTGATTTGTTTTACAAAAAAAAAAAAAGCAGAAGACAAAAAAATAAAAGAAATAGTAATAATAATTTTGAAATTAAAAAAAAAACGCAAAGGAAAAAAAAAACGAAAAATTTTTGTTTTTTTTTTTACACGAAAATTATTCAAGTTTTTGAAGGATGAAAACACGAAACGAATTTCTTCGAATGTTTCGAAATGGGTGGGAGGGAAGGGGAGGCGGGGAGGCGGAGTAGGCGGGTGGGCATCGATTTAGAGATTCCAAAATTGAACGAAATTACAATTGGTAGAATCGTACTGGAACACTCTGGAAAAGTTTTAATACCGAACGTTCGTCACGGTGATAAGAGAAAAAATTTTCATTTTTCTCTCCTTTCCCTCCTCCCTCTTCCCCCTTTTCCACTACCTCCTTTCACTTTTTCTCCCGATTCGTGGATACCCAAATTTCATTTTCTTCTCTCTCTCTCACTCTCTCACTCTTTCACTTTCCTTTTAATTAATGTTGAAATCCTTGAGATAGAAAAATTTAATTTAATTACAGTGGAAAATTATTTGGTGGTGGTAACACTGGTAAACCTCTCCACGTTGTAGTAAAATAGTTGTAGTATTTGTAAAAGAAAAAAAGATGCAATACTTTTGACTATTCCGCCAAATTGTGGGCCGTTCAAGGACTAAACAATACCAATTAATTTATTATTATTATTATTATTATAATTATAATTATAATTATTATTATTATTATTATTATTACTTTTGGTAATAATAATAATAATAATAATAATAATAATAATAATAATTTGGGTTTTCGGTTCATTTCACAAAATAGAAAAAAAAAAATTTTTTTTTTTCCTTTTTTTTGCTTGTGATTTGACATTGAAATCGACTCGCGGTTTATTATTATTATTATTGTTATTATTATTATTATTATTATTATTATTATTATTATTATTATTATTATTATTATTATTATTATCATTACCGTAATTAATGCCCGTTTTTTGGGTGCATGGATACCTAAAATTTGATGACGTCATTTTACATAATTCAACGTTTCGTATCATCGATAGGAAAAATTTTTTTTTTTTTTTTGATAGCGGTAGAAAATAAAGACGAAGGGAAAGGTATTAAAAAAAAAACAATAATAATAATAATGATAAAAATGAAACATAAAAAAAAACAGGTCGGAATAATAATAATAATGATAATAAATGCGAGAAAATTTAAATTTTTTCAACAAATGATAAAGGTAAAAAAGAAATAACCTCGGAAATAACGGACGAAACGTTTGTTTGTTTAATTCTTTTGTTTCTTTCGATTTTCATCTCCTTCAAACCCGTGTCGTACACGCGCACTCACGCACATGCGTGCATCATACGTACCGAAAAAAAAATGTTTTTTTTTGCAGTTGATAAGATTTACCGAATGGCAAATATAGAAAAAATAAATAAATTTGGCGGTTCGATCTCAGGTACAAACAAAAAAAAAATTTTTTTGTTTTAAAGGCGGCGGCGGCATCGCCTGACCTGAAACGGCTTCTAGTTAGAGATCAAAAAAAACTTTTTTTTTTTTTTGGTCATCATCCATCCTTTTTTCAGGGTTATTCGACGACGTTGTTCACTGCTGACGTACATATCTTTTACCATCTTTAACAACAACCATAACAACAACCAAAACAACAACCACAACAACAACAAAAAATTTTTCTTTTTTCTTTTCATTAATCTGATGATGAAAACAAGTTTATTATTATTATTATTATTATTATTATTATTATTATTATTGTTCTCATCGTTGTTTTTGCCATTTTTTTTTGTTCTTCTTTTGCATGAGTGCAATTTCATTTCCCCTCCTGTCAAATGTTTGTTTTCGATTATTGAAGGCGGTGGCGAAAAGGGTTAGTAAAGTTTGCCCCATTTTTCAACCTCAGAGACAGAGAGAGAGAGAGAGAGAGAGAAAAGTCCTGATAATAATTTTAAATGTTATCAATTATTATTATTATTATTATAAATAATTTTTATTACCAGCCGAAATATTCAAGGTAACTAAAATAAAAGAAATAATCAATCGTGAAGTTATTTTCCCCAAAAAAAAAGAAAAATTTCAATTCAAACACATTCAAAGAAGACGGGGGAGTGACGGGTTAATTTAACGGGGATTTATTTCTTTTTAAAAAAAAAAATTTTTGCTTCGAAAAAAAAAAAAAATTTTTTTACCTTTCTACTCTTGCTTGATTCGAGTTTAGGATACACACAATGACATTATGATCATTATTATTATTATTATTATTATTCATAACTATTTACGCTCACATTTTCTTCCATTTTTTTTTTTTTTCATTTCGCATATATTATTTAAATAATCATCATTATTCTTTAACCTCCAAATTAACTTAAAAATTCATTAACCTCGGTCATATATTTTTTTTTTCTTTTTCTTTTTCTTTTTCTTCCTCATTTTCGTCATTATTATTATTATTATTATTATCGGATTCGTACGATTTTCGTTTTTTTGTTCGTTCGTTCATTCATTTAATTTTTGAAAATTTGTTCACCTTGTTATTTTTGTTATGTTGTCGTGTTTGTCGTGTTATGTCTCGTGTGCGTAAATCTGGTTGTTGTTTTTGTTGTTGTTGTTGGTCACCGGATGTCAAAAATTTTTTTAAATAAAATTTATTATGGCCTTCGGTTAAAGTGTCACTTTTTTTTTTTTTTTTTTTTTTTTTTTTTTTTTCTTTCGAGGAAAATTTTCATAAGAAAAACGAGGAAGTTGTAAAAATCGTTAAATGTCACTTTACCATAATAATAATAATAATAATAATAATAATAATAATAATAATAATAATAATAATAATAATAATAATAATAATAATAATAATAATAATAATAATAATAATAATAATAATAATAATAATAATAATAATAATAATAATAATAATAATAATAATAATAATAATAATAATAATAATAATAATAATAATAATAATAATAATAATAATAATAATAATAATAATAATAATAATAATAATAATAATAATAATAATAATAATAATAATAATAATAATAATAATAATAATAATAATAATAATAATAATAATAATAATAATAATAATAATAATAATAATAATATATATCGTTACGTTTTCTTTCGTTGTAACCGTTTGTTTTTTTTTACTTTCGGGGTAAAAACAATCATCATTTTTTTTCTCTTATTTGCTGCTGCCACGCGCGTCACGTTTTTCTCTCTATCTTTCTCTCTCTTCATTTTTAATTGTTTCGAACAAAATTTGAAAATTTTATTTGATTTTTAAAATTAAAAAAAAAAAACAACAAACAAACAAACAAACACGATAAAAAATCATGGATTCGTGTGTCTGTTTGTGTGTTGTGCGTGTGCGCGCGAGTGTATATTTACAAAAGTACATATGCAAATATCATTATCATTATTATTATTTTTTTTTTATACTTAAAGACACGATTTCAAGTGGTTTACCTAGATACTACGCAATCGTAAATGTTGATCAAGGTTGATGGATCACCCGAGGTTTTTTTTTTTTTCGGTGTGTGCCAGCCACCATGATTTACAGTTAAGCTCTTTAATGTAATTTTTACGTTGCGTTTTTTTTTTTTTGGCGTAAAAAAAAAAATGTTTACTTTGTTAAAAAGTGGAAATAAAATTTTTTTTTTTTGTTTTTGTCGGTGTTTTACTATCGGGGAGTCGCAAATTAGGTATCCGGTAACTGATGAATATTTACTAACCGTTTTTCACGCGGTGAAAAAAAAAAACAAATCATTTCGGTTTTATTTGTGTTTGATTCACAATCGTCTAGCTAGTACCACGTTTGCGGTTAAAAAAAGATGGCGATAAAGAAATTAACAGGAATAAAATTAAAATCAAAACTTTGTCCACTTCGAATCGAAAAATGCAAAACAAAAATGGTTTCGACCGAGCAAAGTAACAAAAGAATAATAATAATAACGAAAGGAAAACAATCTACAGCATTCGACATATTTTATGGTTTTAGATCATAAAAAAAAATGTTAAACAAACAAATAAAAGGAAGTCGATCGGGAAACAAACGACAAACAGCCAACAAAACAAAACAAAAAAAAATATACTCGGAAACCAAATGTTTTTTATTTATCAAAAAAAAAAATTTTTTGTCATTTTCATACCGAAGGGAAAAACAACCGCATAAACAGGTGATAATTTCAGGTATCATTCGGTTTATAACATCCTCTCCACTCCCCTCCCCTCCCCATCCACCCCCCCGAAAAAAAAAAACGAATGGGAAAAAAAAAAAAAGGATATTAAAGAAACCGTGACGGTTTTCTGCTGAAGGGGACGAGAGAGAAGGAGAAGGAGGAGGAAAGGTACGAAAGGAGGAAATGCGGGGAGGGAAGAGGAGAGGAGAAGGAGGAGGGGGTTCCCCAAATAATAATTCACGTATGTTGTTGATATGCATACGTGAGTTTTCGGTTTTTTTTTTTTTTTTTAGATTCCATGTTCGAGATACGGAAAATATTTTTTCACTTTTTTCTCTCTCTCTCTTTCTCTCTCTCCATATATTTAATAAATTAATAAAAAGAAAAACATCACCTATTATTATTATTATTATTATTTCACAAATATAATCGTCATCATCATTATTATTTTTATTATAATCATTATTAATGTTATATTATTTAACGTATTTGTTTTAAACGGAATATTTTATTATTTAATTTTTATTATCATTATTATCATCATCATCATCATCATCATTATTATTATTATTATTATTATTAATATAACACGTTTCGGTTTATGATCACAAAAGTAACCAAACCACCGAACGAAAAAAAAAAAAAAAAAAAAACTTCCACAAATGAGAAAATTTATTAAAATTATTTTTTTTTTTTTACGATTTGGATTTTAATGTTTTTTTTGTGCGGGGGGAAAAGGCCCCCGCCTTTCTTCCCCCCCAAAAAAAAAAAAAAATTTATGATGTGACAAAACGTTTGAGTCCGTTTCGTATGAAGTCACGAAAAATTCAATTCGTATAAAATTTAAAATAATATACACTACCGGAAACGAATAAAACTGAATAAATAAATAAAGTTGAATAATTTCGGGAGGAGGCGAAGGGGAAAGGGGGAGAAAGAGGGAGAGAGAAAGTTCTAGAAAAAAAATAAAAAGAAAAAATGACGGTTTAGTTTTTTTAATGAACGTTAAAAAAAAAAAAAGGAATTCACAGGTTGAAAACTTGAGTTTTCGAAGGGAAAAAAAAAAAAAATTTTTTTAAAGATGCACACACACACACACACATGCACGCGCACTCACTCACTCACACACACACACACACGTAAAAATGATATGAAACGCCCAACTTTGGCTTTGTTTAACGTGGGGAGACTCTCATGTGAAAGAGTAAAATAAGAAGAAGAAGAAGGAAAAGTAAAAAAAAAAAACATTAAATGTACACGCCCCCCCTCTCTCTCTCTCTCTCTCTCTCTCTATGTACACTACTGGATATCGAAAATTTTAATTCGATTAATTTCGATTCTCGTTAATCTCGTTATTTATTTATTAATTTATTAATATTATTATTATTATTTTTTTAAATTTTGAATAATTATAAAAATTTGATAACGTACTACTACGTCACGACTTTAAAAAAAAAAAAAAAAATTTGGAGAAAAGTTTTAAATAAATAAATCGTTTTTAGAGATATCGAATCGATTTGATCTGTGGGAAAAAAGTGAATAAAATGAAGAAAGAATAAAATTTTCGTAAAAAAAATTATATGACGTCATACAAAGTTCGCAACGTATGAAAACCGGAAATGGAGGAAAAGAAACGAAAAAAAATTAATTTCTTAAAATTTTTTTTTTTTTAAATTATTTATTAATTAGAATTATTACTATCGATGACAGATTTTGATAAATCGAAGACGAGGAGAAAAAGAAAAGATAGAAAGTAAAAAAAAAAGATGAAGAAGAAAATAAAAAGCAAAAGAGAAAAGATGAAGATGAAAAAAAAAAAAAACTTAAGACACATTAGTCATATGATATTGGACGTAAATTATCTGGGATCGTTAAAACAAGTTTTTCGGTATTATCATCATCATCACCATCATCATCATCATCATCATCGTCATCGTCTTAGAGTACAGGTGAATCCAATTCACGTTCTATAAATATTTAAATAAAAAAAAAAATTTTCTTTTACTTCGAGGGTGCATTAATATGGCAGTCGTCGTTTTTACTACCCCCTTCACCCTCTCCCATGTAAAAGAAGAAAAAAAAAAATTTTTTTTTGGCATCATCATCATCATTTCTGACAATAAATGCAATAAATAAAAACGTTGCAAACGTTGAATTCGAATGTAATGATGATGATGATGATCGTAACCGTAGAACCTCGTTTTTTTTTTTTTTCTATTTACACGATAGACTAATCACCGAATAAAAAAAATTTCGATGTTTTTCAGGGGTACAAGATTATTTTAATTGATAAAATTCTTTTTTTTTTAAGAAGGTTATCCTTTTACGTTTTTTTTTATTATTTATATCTTAACTGAGTGACCGATTTTCCATTGTTTATTATCCTTTTTTCCATTGAGTCAACCTTGAAGGAGGAGGATTTGAATGTTTGAAATGTTTTCATATCATCTCGATCCACGTCTTTGAATAAAAATAATCGTCAGCAAAAGCTCGAATTTTAAATTACTACCACCGCCACTCATTCATTCATTCATTCATTCAATCAATCATTCATTCATTCAATCATTCATTCATTCAATCATCCCACGATTCATCTTCTCATCCCGACATTTCCTCCAGGTTTTTTCCAAACGGTTTTAAAATGTTTTTTTTTTTTGGTAATTTTCGTTCGCGTTCGAGTATAACGAACGTTTTAGTAATTAAGGCATTTCTATGGCAAACAAATTCGTAACGGTCAATTTTTCAAAAACACGCGCACGCACGCACGCACGCACATCTCGAAAAAAGAAAGAAGAAGAAGAAGATGGAACAAAAAAAAATAAAAATTGTGGTAAACGTTTTTTTTTCTTTCTTTCTTTCTAAATGAAACGAATTAAAAATAAAATTAAATCGAAAAATGAAAGAAGAGAGAGAAAGAGAGATACTGAGATGAAGAGTGGGATAGTGGGGGAGAGAAAGAGATAGATAAAAGAAAATAAATAAATAACTAATCTACCGTTTCGAAATAGTAGAGAATTCGAAAATTAATTCTTATCCGAATCGGATTTAAATATATATAAAGCACAAATGTGCGAATCCGCGCGCACGAACGCACGCACACGCACACACACACGCACAACCTTTTTAATTTTTATACCATATATGCCGTGTCTCGTATACCCTATTATCATTATCATCATCATCATCATTATTTTTTTAAAATAATTTTTATTGTTTATTTATTTATAAATAGCGTTTCAAAATAAGAGAGAATTTTTTTTTTTTTTTTTTATTGCGAATCATCATCATCATCATCTCGTCGGTTTTTTTTTTATTCTTTCTTATTATTATTATTATTAACTTTTACGATCATTCAATCGTTAACTTAGAGAGTTATACTATCGAGCGGATAGTAATGATAAATGATAATAATAATAATAATAATAAAGCGGCGGTTATTTTTTCGAAAAAAAAAAAAAATTTAATTTTGCGGTAAATAAATAATAAGTTTCTGGGACTTTTTTGTTTTCGGTGTTGGTATGCGTGAGTAAGGTTTACATATACTTCATTTATGGTTGTTGTTGATGATGATGATAATGATTTCTGTCGAGTGGTAGCGGTGGTGGTGGTGGTGGTGGTCGTCGTATTTCCTTTAATCATATTCATCGGATATATCAAGGACTTAATATCCGGTCAGACGTACAACCTCGTTTTTTTTTTTTTTTTTATCACGTACGTGATAAATTTATTTTTAATAAAATTCAAGGCAATTTAATAAATGTTTGTCTGTGCGCGGTCACTTTGTTTTCGTGAAAGTTTCTTTTTTTTTTTTTATAAATCCTGTCGAAAATGTGTTACCGCCCATTTATTTTTCAGGTTCGTTATAAATTTTCCATACTAAAAAAAGATGAGAAAAAATTTTTTTTTTCGTTTTGAGACGTGAACGATGGCAAATTGAATTCGTTTGTATTATGTCCGATTATGATGATGATGAACAACAACAAACAAACAAACAAACAAACAAAACCTGTTACGAAGTAAAAAAAAAAAACGTTTGACCCACCCGTAAATTTAATTAACTGTCAGTTATACATATAGGTTGTTGATTTTTTTATTAAAATTTTTTTTAAAAAAAAATTTAATTAAAAATTTTAAAGAATAAAACAAAAAAAAATGGCGAACGTTTGATTCGATTCGGAAAAAAAATCAATAAATCAATAAATAAATTGATCGGCGGAACGGCGGTTACCCTAAAATGAAAGATTTTAATAAACAAATTGATGGATGGCATTGTTTTGGTTTCTTAATGAAGAAAATGGGGAAAAACGAGGCAAAATCTTTAGTTATAACCATAACTTTTATTCAGCTTCTGGAACTTTTTTTTGCTATTGGCTAATCTTATCTTTTAATGATTTATTATTATTATTATTACAACGCCTCAAGGCCTGGAGTATGTCAAACAGGAACGGCATATACTTGTTTTTCGTCTGATGTAATACTTCTCAGGTTTTTTTTTTTTTTATGTAAAATCAGTCATGCCCGAGTAAGAAACACGTTTCAAGGACATAATCAAAAGAGAAGAAAAAATGAAAAAGAGAGAGAAGGATTGATCGTGGCAGTAGAGGCGGCTGGGAAGAGATGGAGGGAAAGGGCAAAAAAAAAAATAATGACACATTTTGTGTGGGTTACCTACCATTTGCAAACACAAACATTAAAAAAAAACGGGGGGGGGGGAAACTTTAAATAAATAAATAAATAAAACAATGAACGTTAAAAAATAATAATAATAATAATAAAAAGGAAGTCACATTTTTGACTGTCTAATCTTCCGGTTTAAATCTATAAAATTTATGGTAACAGTTTTTTTTTTTTTAGTTCTTCTTCTTCTTCCACTTTAAAAAAAAAATTTATAAATTTAGATAAGATAAGTATAGAAATTAAAAAAAAAAAAGGAATAACCTTAGGCCGTAATAGATTAATGGGAATTTAACAAAGGCAAGGTTTTTTCCTTTGAGGTTTTCCTTTTCAACCTTCTGTTTTAACAAAAGGTGAAGAATTAAAAAAAAAAAAAAGTAAAATCGTCAATCTGGAATACTCGAACCGTAAAAATTAAAACAATAATGCAAAAATGATAATGATGATGATGATGATGATGATGATAATAAAAAATTTATTTACTCGATTTAGATTTTACGTGAAACGGTTTCTTTTTTTTTTTTACGGGGTCAAGTGACCGACCGACAACAAAGTTGCTACCGTTTTTCCTATTCGAACCTGAAAAATAAACACACACACGCATGGCTATTGGGCTGCTAACTTGTTTTCTTCCATTAAGTATTAGGTATTATATCTTCTTCCACGTCGGCATCTTATTTTATTTTGGTTTCTTTTAATATGAAGATTCGTATTTTAGATAGTGTCGCAGTAAATTCGAGCCGAAAGGTAAAATTTAGATAGGTTTCTTACGTCATCATATAACCCAAAAAAAAGAAATTTTTTTTTATGCAATCGCCATTGCCAGGCTTTTAAACGGAAACTACGAGTTTGTTATCACGTGGGTAATTTTTCGAAAAACAAAACCAAAAGGGGGAAGGAATGGGATGATAAGAAAAAAAATTATACTGATAATAAATATTTAATTTGAAAAAATAAACATTCGCCGTCGAATCTTCTTCTCCGGAAAAAATCAATCAATCAATCAGTCAATCGTAATTAATTTGTCTACGCTTATCCAACTGTGAAAAAAAAATTTAATCGTGTAACTAAATTCGAACGTACGATTAGACGACCAACACTTTCTTGTCAATCATCTTATCACGAAACGAAAATTCAATTTGAAACATTTTAGTGTTAGTTTATTATTTATTTATTTATTTTTATGGGGGGGTTAAAAAAAACAGCGGGGGTGTAAAAGGGTAAAACATTATTAAAAGATATTCCGCCATTTTTTTTTCCTATCAAAATCGTTCGTTACCTGTTCGTTTTTATTTTTTTTTATCACCTGTTGAGGGTTCTCGTTTGTATTGTTTTATTATATTAACCGTTGAGGGAGAGAGAGAGAGAGAGAGAGAAAGATTTTATAGCAAACGTGTTATTGTTTTATTTTTTTATTGATTGTTTATTATGTTTTTTTTTTGTTTGATGCGTGCGTGCGTTTGTTTGAACTGCGTTTGGCATATGTTTCATCTTTGTCCCGTCTTTGCGCAACGAACGCGTGATTTTACCTTTTCCGATTCTTTATTAATTTGATGGTACCGAAAGAG
This sequence comes from Pediculus humanus corporis, assembly GCF_000006295.1. Classification (NCBI taxonomy): domain Eukaryota; kingdom Metazoa; phylum Arthropoda; class Insecta; order Psocodea; family Pediculidae; genus Pediculus; species Pediculus humanus. The sequence goes on from NW_002987010.1 coordinate 347,419, forward strand.
TCCTTTAAAACTTTTAAATTACGACTAAAAACGTTTGTTCACATGTTTTCGATGGGGTACCAAGCTTTATACACATGCACGCACACACACACGCATGCACTCGGGTTTGCATTGTAATGACACACTCTTGCGTGAAGGATTTATTATGATCGTAACGACCTTGAAAAAATCTACAGACTGTGTACAAAAATATTTCATTTTTTTTTTTTTTTCAAAACGTTTGAAGAAGTATGATCTCGCCAAAGGAAAACTCAGTGCGTGCGTGCGTGCGTGCGTGCATGCCGCATTCGATAGGAAAATAATTTCCTCCTTTTTTTTTATTCGATCAAATTCCAAAATTTACTCATAAAATATTATACGACCGATCATAACTAATTGAAGTAATTCCACATGAGAGAGAGAGAGAGAGAGAGAGAGAGAGAGAGAGAGAGAGATACGATGGAACTCATGTGATATAATGATGTCACAGTTTTCTTGGGAACGCGCGGAACCAATAGTAAAAAAAAAATGACGTCAGCATGTAAAAATATATATATATTGTCTGGTCCGGTGAGGTTTGTTGTTGCGTATCTACCTGTGTCAGTCAAATGATGCGCAATATAAACAATGAATCATTGTCAGCGCGAATGAAGGTGCGTGAGTGCGTGTGGTGAGGGGGGGGGGAGGAGAATTTTAAATCGTGTTTTTTAAAGAGGACGCGAAACTAAAATAAAATAATTAATAACTAATCAAAATATATTGTTATCATTATCACTATTATTATTATTATTATTATTAAACAAGGTGCGTAGCTAAATGGACTTTGATGGATATTTTCAACTCGGAGTGGACTACGTTTAAAAAATAATAATAATAATAATAATAATAATATTTGCTAGAACAGCCAACATAATTTATCATGAACCGTTTGAAAGTTTTTGCATTAATTAAACACATCATCCGGGTTTCCCACACTGGCAAACTTCTTTTCCTCTCTCTCTCTCTCTCTCTCTCTCTCTCTCTCCTCCTTTCCCTTCCCTTCTCTCTCTCTTTCTCTCACATTATCGTTTTTTCAGTGCGTAATGTTTATTTGCTGTCGTTTACGCACTTATAGCAACAACATTTCGAACATTTTACTACCTTCTTTTTCTTACACGTTTTTTTTTTTGGGGGGGGCACTACCTTGTTGCGCGGGTAAAATACGTGTCGTCATTCACCATTTATTTTATTTTAAACTTTATATTATTATTATTATTATTAAAAAAAGGCTACCGGTGTTGGCTTATTAATTATGATGCGTTAATTAACCGGCTGACTAATGGATTTTTGTCGGTCAAAAAAAAAAAAAATTTCTATTTGAAAAATAGATAAAAAAAAAAGAAAACTTTTTGGTACCCGGTACCAATGATATTAAATGTTTTCTTTTTTTTCTCTTTCTCTACGAGAGTTGGAGAGATAGAGATGAACATCATGATTTGATTAACGAATTTTAAATGAAAATTTAAAAAATTTATTTTCTCTATGAGGCATCTATCGATGTAGCAGACGATTTTGTAGTAGTAGTAACCGTTTGTTTATTAATGGAAAGTTGTTTAAACGTAACTTGATATGTTTAATCGTAAATTAAAATTGACCTCGACGAACTCGATAATTTTATAATTAAATAATAATAATAATTAATAACTTTAATCAAAAAATAATAGTAATAATAATAATAATAATCGAAACTATAACTATATATATATATATATCGAAAATAATGACACCGAAAATCAACGCTTTCATTCTCACTATATTGTAATTTATTATTATTATTATTATAATCATCATCATTATCACGTATCGTGGAAACCGTCATTAAGTTCTATTTTAATAATATTAATTATTTATTTATTATTTATTAATTTTGTTTTGTTTTTTTTTTGTTTCAGGTAAGAAAAACAAAGTTTTGTTATATTAATATGGGATTTAGTTTACGTAAGCTAAACATTGCGATGAAAGTGACAAAAAATTTTTGATGGATGAGTTTAAGCCATTTAAGGTTCGTCATTTCGTTTTCATTGATGACGTTTTCATTTTTTTCAAAAAAATTTTCCGTCGTTAAAAAAAGTGACATAATTTTTACGAAATAAAATAGAAAGGTAATGGCGGGGTTACGACGGCGGCGACGGCGGTGGCGGCGGTGGTAGAAATACGAAATGTAAAAAAAAAAAAAAAGTTGATTTAAAAAAAAACTTCAGGTACGCATACAAGGTGGGTAAGTCGAGTAATTACGATTATTTGCGTAAGGATATTATTATGACACATGAACGTACGCACACGCATGCACACACGCACACGCACGACAAAATTTACAATCGCATAAAAAAATTGAAAATCAAGTTGATTGGAGAGAGAGAGAAAAGAAATTTATTAGGTTGATTTCAAAGTTTTTTTTTTTTTTATTACTACGTCCGTTCGTCGAAAGGTTTTGGATTTTCTTTTTTTTTTTAATTTACAAAAAAAAAAAAATAACGGCGTAATTTGTCTATCTATACCCACGTTTACAAACAAATTTTTTTTTCACTGAAACCACGTGTAAATAAACATTTCAGGTACGTTGGTTACTTTAAAAAGAAATCTTTAATTAAAATTTATATTGATCCTAATGAGAGTTTAAGAATACGATTATAACGACGAATGATGATGATAATGATGATATCGAACGTGCCTGAGGGGGGCTAGTTTTCTTTTCCAGGGGAGGCCCCCCGTCGCGTATGCAAATTGACAAAACACCAAACGGCACAATCGAGTTTTTTTTTTTTTTTGGTCGTACAGGTTTCCCGCGATGAAAAACATTTCGAATCCATGTTTTCCGTGATTTGAATTAATTATTTATTTTTTCCGCTCGCAAAATATCGTCGGACATGTTGTTTTAATTAATTTCGATAAAATTTATTATCTCGAACTCGTTCGAGTTTCTGTCATCATCATCATCGTCGTCGTCGTCGTACCTAAAACATTTTTTTTCTCTTCTTCGGATTTAATAAATTTTAAAATTATTTCATCGATTTTTTACGTTTTTTTTTTTTTTAATTTTTTTTTTTTTTAACCAACGTTTCCGTTTCCGTTTTGAGTTTTTTTTTTTTATGTTTATTCATTCTGAATAATTATTCAAAAAATCAAAAAAAAATTTCGTTTCGTTTTTTTTTATTCATCCGTTTCCGTTACGAGAAAAAATTATTTTTTTTGTATAAAAATTTTGTTTGTTTGTTTTTTAAAATAATAATTTAATAAACAAACAAACAAACGCGATGATGGCGTTATTATTAACGGATACCGTTTGTCGCGGGTGGTGCCATGATACCCGCTCATATTTTTTTATTAATTATTAAATAGTATTTACATAATTAAAACAAATTCGTTGATTGGATCACAAACTCATTAATCAGATTATTTATTATTTCGTTTGTTTTTGTTTGTTGTTAATTAATTAATAACGAGAAATGAAAGAAAAAAAAGGATAATTTCGGGGTTTTAAATTGAGTATGAAAGTGTTTAACGCGCAAAATTTACACGTTTTGTAAATCAAAATGGCGACAAATCGTAAACGTTTCTGCTAAAAAAAATATAGACTATAAAAAATTCTTTGTTACAAGCTATATAAGTAGAAAAAATTGGTGATGAATCTCTTTTGTAGATTAATTTTAAAAGTTTTCGATTCGGTTTTTGTTTTTTCTTTTTCTGCACCGGCCGGCATCGTCTGATTCATCCTTTTTTTTTTTTTTAATATCTGGCACCATCACCACTACCACCAACTAAAAAAAAAAAAATATTTTGTGCGCCATCGTATCGGATGAGATTTGGGTCAAAAAAAAAAAAATCCTGGGAACGCCTATTCAATTCTTCAGTCTGGTCCTTCCGATTTTTTTTTTTCCTGTTATTTATTTTCACCTTGAAGGTTGTTGTTGTTGTTGTGGTTGTTGTTTGTGTTGGTATTGTGATTGTGTTTGTCGTATAAACTTTTTCTTAGAGGGGAAAAAAAAAGTTTGCGACGAAATTTTACGAAAATTAAATTTTTTTTCATCATCGCTTTTAATTTTAAAATCTTAAATTTTATCGCGAGTATTGTTATTATTATTATTATTATTATCATAGTTGAAAGTTCACGATGGTATTAAAAAAAATTGTAGGTATCAGGTAGGAGAACGTTAAGAAACGTAAAAGATTAATTTAAGAAAAGTTAAATTGACGATGATATATGATATTGTATTTATGTGGTTACGTGGGAATTAAAGCAAAATAATATTTAAAAAGAGAGACAGGGGGCAGGGGGAGGTGAAGGAGGAGGAGGGATAATTTTAAATATTTTGGAAAAGGAAAATTTCCAAGGGATCCGAGTAAATCCGAAATTTAAATTTTTTAACAAGTTTCCAAGGAAAATTAAAAAAGTTGTTGAAAATTTTTTAAGCTGAAAAAATTTCTTTTTTGGTGCGTGTGTGTGTGTACCTGAAACAAAAAAACCGTCGCGTCTCTCTCCCACTCCCCCCTCTCTCTGTCTCTCTCGTGGAAAAAGGTTTTCATGTTTTAAAAATATGAGAGAAACCCTAATGCATCTCCACCCCTTGTGCTGGCTGGAAGGCACACAAGAAAAAAAAAAGACAAAATCAAATTAATCTAGGTTTAAGTAGGTTTACTCTCTGTCTCCTCCTCCTACTATTTTATTTTTTTTTTCGTACAACACGTACTGGCCCAGGGAAATTTTTTTTTGTTAAGGTACGGTCCTGTTTAAGGTGAAGTCGTCGTACCTTTTTTTTTTCTATTTTTTCCTTTAACAAAAAAAAAAGTAATAAAAATTAAAATCCATCAGGTAATCGAAAATATTATTTTGTTAATGGATTTGTTAAATATTTAAAATCACGTGACCCAATGTTTTCCCTTCCAATTTTCTCTCTCCTTCCGCAAAAAATTAAAACTCATATTTTGACGTGGTGGCAGAAATCGTAAAAAAAAAAAATAAGCGTGCCAAATTATAAATATATAAAAAAAAAGGTTTATTATGCAACCGATGAGTTTTTAATTATTATTATTATTACATTAAATAAATATTTTTTTTTTCGGGAGTCTTTTTTCAAAAATTCATTTTCAAGATACGTACCTGAAATTTTAATAATAATAATAATAATAATATCGGATTTGAAATTTGTTTTTGACGGATTTATCACTCAGAATTCGTGGCTTTTATTAATCTCGATAATATCCGTGGCACGTTCTAGAAATTTCGATTTTTGTTTCCTTCTATGATTTCTATACTATTTTAAGAGTTTGTTCTGGAAGGTTCTTCGTAATATAAAAATTAATCGAGTTGTTTGTTGGTTTGTTTGTTTTGGTATTCGTATTGTTGCCATTTTTATTTTCACTCTATACAAATCCAAACAAGCTTTTCATTATGTTTTTTTTTCCATTGAGAAACTAAAAAAAAAAAAATTTAAACAACAACAACCACAACATGATTGGGAAAAAAAGAAAACTGGAAAAGAAAAAAAAAAAAAACAATTCAGGGCCGAAGGATAAAGTTCAAGGATGATTTTGATTTTTTTTTTACATAAAAACTAAAAGCAAAGAACGCACCTGATGCAAAAACCTTAAAAGTAAACTAGACAACCCTGAATTTTTTATTTTTTTAATAAAAAAACAAATCTATGGAAAATACACAAGGAGGAGGAGGAGGAGGTGGAGGTGTGCGTTACGCACACACGCACACACACGTACGCACGTACGCACTCTCTCTCTCTCTCTTTCCCTCTTTTTTTTTTTTTTTACTTCGATTCACCGACGTTATGCAAATATATTTATATATATATATATAAAATTATGTGCATTTTATTTTATAACAATGAATGAGAGAAAGAGATAGAGATATTAATATTAATAATAATAATAATATTTATGTAAAAAAATTTGCTTTTTTTTTTCTCTTCTTCCGTTCGTATCTCACAATTTCCCCGTGAAAAAAAAAAAAAAATTAAAATTTTGCTAGGTAAATTAATTAGGAAAAATTGCACACGGTGATTACCTTTGAAGACACCGCATCATGTTTAAAAATTTTTTTTTTTTTTTAATAGTTAAACCGGTTTTAAGAATTAATAAATAAATAAATACATAAAAAATTATTATTATTATTATTATTATTAAACAGTAACAAATCGTCTCAAGGCGATTTTAAATAAATAAATAAATTACTCGCATTATTTTTCTTTTCTTTTCTTTTATTTTAAATCTCATTATTATCATTATTTATATTTTGAATAAAGAAAGGAAAAGAGAGAGAGAGAGAGTGCGTGTGCGTGCGTGCGTGTGTGTACGAGAGGTGAAAGGTTATTAAGGGAAAAAAAATCGAACGAAAAAAATTTTTTTATTTTTCTTTCTAATTTCTGTTTCTAAATAATTATAATAAAATCAATTGAATTAATTATTTATTTATTTTATTATCGAATTATCGATTAATCGATTTATCGAATTATTTCGTACATCGACCTTATCGATCAAATACCTGGAAATAACATTATTTACGTACCTAAAGCATTTTATTTTAATACGATTTTTATTATGAGTATTTTATTTTATTTTTTCTCGTTTTAATAATTTGATTAGTAATCGAACGGATCAATCGATCGATCGATCGACTACAACAATGTATTAAAATGTTGTGGGTCGTCTTTCAATGACACACGACGACGACGAAGTTTTTATTGCGAGTTTTTTTTTAAAATATGACCTAAAGTGATGCAAGTTATAATTTTTATACCTGTTTTTTTTTATTTATTTATTTATGTAAAAATAGGCGGCGGTGTTAATTCGTAGTTAAATTTGTACCACGACGTAAGGTACGTACCAGATGGTAAAATGACCAGACGTGGAGAGAGAGAGAGTGAGAGAGAGAGAAAATGTTAGGGAAAATGTATATTATGTCGCATACAACGCTACTTATTCGAAAATATCCTAAGGGAATAATTGTTAACCACATGAAGGAAAATTGTTGTTGTTGTTGTTGTTATTGTACAAACAACGCCTGCGACCGATAGCCAAACCTTAAAGCGATGAGATTTCCTGCCAAAGATTGACATTTGAAAAATTAAAAAAGTTCCAGAAAATATTTTTTTTTTTCTTATTTTGCATGTTACCAAACCCTCGGGTATTACACTCCTCTCTTTTTTTTCCTTTACCCGGTCGGTTGGTCACGTGGTTGGAATGTAAAAAAAAGAAAATCAAGTCTTGTTCGAAACGAGGTGCCAAAACAACAAATTTTTTTTTTTTATCATCATCTTCGGGGTGGTTGGGAATGAGAAACTCCTCCTTTTACCCGATTTAAAAAAAAAAAAAATTTTTTTTTCTTGGATTTCACAAAAAAAAAAAAGAGTTCACGACCGTTTGTTGAGTTGTTTGTCGATGTTAACGTTTGTATTTTTTTCTTCGTATTCCCTCTCCTTCCCCCCCCCCCCCGCTCTCTTCACATTTTAGACTTCGAGAGTAAATTATATATATAATATGGCCGGATGATGATGATATTGATGACAAAAGGTTATCGACATTAATTAAAATAATAATAATAATAAGTTTGCAAAAATTTTACCTTTAATTAAACGAGAAGTGAGGTGACTCGGGGGAGGGGGGAAGAAGGGAAAAAAAAATTTTAATTCGGGATCCCCGAAAATAAAATTTTTTTATTTCTTTTGCCATTACGTATTTTAATAACTTAATAAAGTTGATAAAAAAAAAAAAAACCCGAGGAGCAGGTGGTGGTGATATTATGCAGAGGTCAGAAAAGCGACGTGGTAGTAGACAACTAACAAACAACAATCAATGTCCGTGGCATCATCACGTGGGAAAGAAAGAAAAGTTTTTTACTTTTATTTCCAGTAAAAAAAAATTTTGTTATATCGTCCAGGTGAAAAATAAATAAACATAAAACGAATGGTCTGCTAATGTAGGAGAGAGAGAAAGGGAAGGTGAGAGAGAGAGAGAAAGAGAGAGAGAGAGAGAGTGAGACATGTGTTAAGTAATTAAAAAAAATATATCAAAACGGTTTCCAACAATAAAAAAATCCTCGATTTACTGGAACGGAACAAAATTTTTACGCGTACAAACACAATTTTTTTTTTTCCCCATTCAAGACAAACTCGTAAAAAATAATAATAATAATGATGATAAACTCCTGGTAAAAAATTTTTTTATTCGGACAAAAGAAACTTTCGATATTTTTCTTAAAAAAAAAATTTCGCGAGAGAGAAAGAAAGAGAGAGAGAGAGAGAGAGAGAGAGAGAGAGAGGAAAAATTAAAACGGTCGTAAAATTTAATTTTTTTTTTTTTTGTTAACCCGACGACCATTTTATGTTTTTTTTTTTTTTTTTTAAACGTTTTCGTCGGAAAATCAGTTTTTTCGAATCTATTTACATTATTTTATTGTGTAAGCATACATAATGTAGTAGATAGGAATCTATCTGATGGGGATAATAATCAGCAAACGACCTTTAAGGTCAAATGTTGCGTTTGTATGAGTTAAAAAAAAAAACGTCGCAATACAAAAAAAAAAAAATTGACGATGACCATCCAAGTTTTTTTTTTCCCCTTTAAAGATATAATTTGACCGGTCATTTTATTATTTCTTCTTTTTTTCTTCCTCCTCGTGCAAGTACGAATTTATTATTATTATCATTTTTATTATTATTATTAACTTTTTTTTATGTAAAAAATTAATTGTCACTTGTCGTGATTAAACGTCGGATATAAAATCCAAAGGAAAAAAATTTTTGTTTTTTTTTTTGATATACTAACAGACGATTTTTAAATATTTCTCACGAGATTTACACAAGTATATTCTCCATTTCCGGTTTCGAAGTTGCATAATTCGTCCGAAAAGGGAGTCGGTGATCCGTTACATTTTTTTTTTAGACGAGACCGGATGAACGGCATAAGACCCCCAGACAAACAAAACACGAAACTTTTGTTTTTTTTTAAAAAAAAAAATCAAAATACAATTAATCATCATTATCATTATCATCATCGTCGTCATCATCGTCATCGTCATCGTCGTCATTATTATTATCATTACAAAAAAAAATTTTTTTTTTTTTTTTTTTTCAAATGAAGCTGCGGAAACACACACGAATAATTTATATTCGTTTGGTTTGAGTCGTTAGATTATCAGCCTGGAACTTTCGATGCCTTTCACTGATTTTTTTTTTTTACTCTATGACTTTCAAACAAACGGTTGAAACAATAAAATTTATTCGAATTTTTTAAAAAAACGAATTCTAGGATTTAAAAAAAAAAAAAATAAATAAATAAATGAATTTTAAATGAAATGAATGAAAAGAAAAACGAGTGTCTAGTACCACGATAAATTTAAATTTTTTCGGCTACCGCCGAAAAATCATAAATTAAAATTACATATACATAAGCTAAACCATAATAGACGTTTGATTAATGTTAATTGGAAAAAATTAACTTTTCTCTCTCTCTCTCTCTTTCTCTGTCTTTCTCTCTTTAAAAAGTTAACGACTGGATTCGAACCTGACGTTGTGTGCCAAAAAATAAAAAAAATTAATTTTTTCCCTTTTTTCCCCATTTCACCTCCCCACCCCCACGCAAAAAAAACAAACTTAAAAACATTTTTTTTCCTATTCGTTTCGATTTGATTAACAAGTGAAAATAATTTTTACTCTATGAAATAATTTTTTAAAAAAATGTTTATTTACTCTGTGATTTTTAACGGAATAAATAATATTGATGATGTCGAATGATTTTTTTTTTTTAAAATTAAAATTGTGAAGACGAGTCGTCGTGAATTTTTTGGCGGAAAATTTTCGGAATTTAAAAAATGAATGTTTGTTTTTATCATAACCGGAAAAAAAATCTATCTAACGACACTTTAAAAATTGAAACAATTTGAATTTTTTTTTGAAGAAGAAAAAGAAGGGTTTTCATTCGGCGGAAAATTTTTACAATTTCATTTTTTTTAATTCCAAATATTTTTTTTTATTATCTTTGAGATTACCATTGAAATTCAATAACAAGGAAAAAAAAAATTTTGAATGAATTTTACGTGGATGGAGGGGAGGGGGAGGATAAAAATGAGGTTCAACATCAAACAACAACATAACGGGAAAAAAAAAAAAAAACTTCTCTCATCGTACCTGAAAATATTATGATTGAGGTCCACCGCGGTCCACTTTCCGGTCCGGTAATATTAATCTGAAGTTAATTAATCGTTAACAAGTTTTCTCGTTGAAAATTCACAATAAGATAATAATAATAATAATAATAATAATAATAATAATAATAATAATATCAATTTTTTTTTTTAAATATTAAAATAACTTATAAGGATTATTTTCTTATGATTTTTTTTGGCGCCATGTTGATTTTTTTTTTTTTTTTTAACATTGTAAACATGTTTCGGTCGGTTTGAATTTGAACTTCTTATATATATTAAAAAAAAATTTTTTATTCATCGTAACTGAATTTTTTTTTTTTTTTTTGAGTTCAGGCGTGTAATTGAACGTGATTTTTAAAAAATTTACTACACCTGCTCTTATTAAAATTAATTATTTACAAAAATAATTTTTTTTTTTATATTTTCAGTTGTCTTTTAACTTAAGGGGCGTGGGTGCGTGTGTGCGTGCGTGCGCGGGAAAGGAAGTACGTACCTGAACCGACAGCTTTTATTAATAAAAAAAGTCATTTATTATTTTTAGCAAGGCGATTCTGCGGTCACAAAACCTTGCTTTTTTATGTTAACCGAACCGAAATTTTAGATTTTTTTTTCTATTTATATAATAATAATAATAATAATTCAGGTTCGGCTACCAGGTTTTCCCCTCTTTCAAATTATTAAAACATTATTATTATTGACACGTCGAATCGTGAAATTTATTTCACACATTCAATGGAAATTTTTATATATTTTCGCTTTTCTTATTTTTTTTCTTTCCTTTTTTTCCATTTTTTTATTTTTGGGGAGGGGAGGGGGCGTCCGGTAAAATGGTAAAAAAAAAAATTTTATTTTTATTTTTGTTTTTGTCGGTCTAATCGCCGAATTCCATACGATGCCCTTTAAATAACTTGTAGACCTTGTGCTCGTTATTATATACGTTATGAAATTATTATTATTATTATTATTATTATTACTTTTTTTAAAAATATAATTATTTATTCCATTTTGTTTTTCGATATGGTTACTTTTGTAATTTAAATTTGCGCGCCTTTTTTTTTCTTTTCGGTCCCCTCTTCTTCCTGTAAAAAAAAGAAAACTTTATCGTGATGCGTTAAACGGGGTTTTGCGCATGAAAAATGACGTCATCATCATTTTGATCCTTTTCGAAACAATCGGGTGACAATCGTTTGTCGTAATAAATGTAATAATATGTAATAAACTTGTCTGTCGAGGGATAATAAGGTACGGAGGGGGGAAGGTACGATGCAATGTAATACGAAATCTTGTTTGTTGTCGATGAAGCACCGGAAGTGGAAACAAACAAACGAACAAAGGAGTGATAACGATAACGTTTCAATCTCATCTCTTATTTGGAAACCTTTTTTTTTTTCGTTATTTCGTTATTCGCGTTTTAAAATTTTTAATTTAAATTCATTCTGTTGCCACTTCAGGAGGAAGAGAAAGAGAGAGAGGAAATGATAAGCGGGCGAAAGAAAGACCATAATGATAGTTTTTTTTTTGGGTGTCGGAAAAAAAAAAATTGAAAAAAAAATCCTTCAGGGCTGTCTTGTGGTTTAATCGTACCTTAATCGAAAAAAAAAAGAAAAAAGGGAAAAAGGGAAAATGGTTGACCTTAATAATTTTGTCCAAGAATTTTTATGCCTAAAGCGGATACAACAACAGTCAGGACACACCCTCAAGTAAAAATTGATGCGAATGTTTTGGAAAAAAAAATGTCCAGGAAAATTTTTTTTCTTTTTTTCGAAAATTACAAAAAATACTAATGATAATAATAATTTGATAACGCGAAAGTTTTAATTTTATTAAAAAAATTTTTTTTTTTATTTTCCTTTGTCCCGGGAGCCTGGAATTTTTATTATGAAGTTAAACTTAGAGAAAAATCAGATAAGTTAAAATGCTATATTCTTTTTTTTCTTCTGCTTCCACGAATAAAATTGTCGGCGTTTTTTTTAAAAAGAAACGCGGCGGCGGCTGAGCACACGCGTAAAATATCGAATTTACTCCGGTCGATAGCAAAAATAGCAAAATTCCGTTTTGTTTGTTTTAATGAAACAATTTAAGGATGTTTGTTTCGTGAGGAGGGATTTCCCGTCTCCTTTTTTTCTCCAGAATTCGGGAATCACGCTGGAAAACGTTTCGAAAAAAAAAATTTCATTCGACGTCGCGTCACGTTCTTCAATATTTTGATTGTTTTAAATCGCCAAATTTTAGAAAAAAAAAATTCTCTAAAGTTCGTTTGTTTGTTTGTTTGTTCGTTTGTTGCATCTTATTGAATATATATATATATATATATATATATATATATTTATAAAAAAAAAAAATTCTTAAAAAAAATTTGCAAAAAAAACGAACAAACGTTTCACAAACCAAAATCACATACTTAAAAATTTAACAAACGGATTATCTCCGATTAAACAAGATTAAATTATGCTAACGCTAATCCCACGGAAGGAACTCATTAAATTCGAATTTGTTATTTAACAAATGGTTCTAAAAAAGAAAGAAACAATCATGATGATGATGATGATGATAATAATAATAATCGTAAAAGGAGAAGAGAGAAAAAAAAAGTGACGACATACGTGCGTACACGAAAAAATAATAATAATAATAATAATAATTTTTTTCTTATTAATGACTTTAAAAAAATTATTTTTTTTTATTTATTGCGTTTTTTTCGGAAGAGTAATAAGGAGAATTCTGCTGCCACGACGGAAGAAAAAAAAAAATCAAATCAAATCTTTTTCGTTTTCTCACGTTCCTTTCATTTTTTTTTTTAATTCGTCGTCGTCAAAAAAAAAAACGTTCGTCATGCTTTTTGGTCATTTTTAAATTTCGACTGGAGAAAAAAAATAAAATTTTTTTTTTTTACAAAAAACTGGAAATCGAATTTTTAAAAAATTTTTTTATAATGATTATTATTATTATTATTATTATTATTATTGGTTAGAAACGTGACGATTGGAAAATTTTCTTTTTGTTTTTCGGGGAAATTCTCCGGTGTATTCTATTTTGGAATGATTTAAGGTCCGGAACACGTGTGTAGGATTTCGCTGGAAGTCGACACAAACACACAAACACTGGAACCTGAAATTTTTCTTTTATTTAATGATGGAATCGTTTTTACGATCTCCAAAAAAAAAAAAAAAAATTTATTTGTGTTGGCGTTTTCCGGTTCCCCGCCTGTTTTCTGTTGCATGCCTGACTTTACATCCTCGAGGGTTTTACTTGTGTCGTGTCTCTTTCCTCCCCCCCCTCTCTCTCTCTCTTTCTACGTATTTTTAAAATATTTAAATTTCACCGTTTCCATCCTTTCGTCCGAAAAAAAAAAAAAAATTTCTTTTTCAGGTATCCCTCCTTCCTCTCCTACTTCTTTCCTTCCCCTCCCCGTCGTAACATTCATAATTAAAAATTATGTGACTTTGTTTATCTTGGCGGTAATCTCGAGTTATTAAAAAAAAAAAAAAATTTTTTTTTTTTTATCTTTTTTACGTTGCATTATAAATCTGATTAGTTCACGACTGGAGAAGAAGAATATTCGAGAGGCCGAATTATCTAGAAAAAGAAGGCCTACCAACTTTTATCGATTGTCCCTGGGTTATGAGAAGAAGACTTTTGGTATCCGATGGTTTTTGTTCTTTTTTGCTCTTCGATATGACTGACTAGTAGTAGTAGAAGTAGTACGAGGAACACACGATGACTGACATTTTCTTTTTTTGGGTGTGTCATTATTATTATTATTACCATCGGCATATTTACTTTTCTCTTTCTCTTCATCAGGAAGAAAAACAATTTCTTTTTTTTTCGATATCTCGAACGTTCTTTCGGTCGGTTTGATCGGTCGGCGGTTTTTTATGTTTTTTTTTTTTTACGAGCGAACGAAAGACTTTTTAAATTGTTATTAATCAGTTTATTAAAAGTAATAATTAAAAAGTTTACGATGAAAAGTGATGAGAGAGAAAGAGAGAGAGAGAGAGAGTTGTTTAAAAAAGTTAATTTTAATTAAAGAAAAATTTCGACAATAAGATAATTGACAAATTATACGAGTGAGGCCGACACATGGCACGACAGAAACAAAAAAAATTTAAGGTTTGCTACCCTTTAACATCCGTTCGGCATTTTTTTCCAACTATATTGCAAATTCAACGAACGTGAAATTTGTTTTTTAATCGTCCATTTTCTACGAGGTTGAACTCGTCTGCTAATCCATCCACGGATGCGTATCTCTATTAATCGCCAGTAACAGCTTTCTGACTCATAAATTAAAAACTTTAAAGGTCAGATTATTTATACCCAGAAAGATTAAGTTTTTCTTCTGACGGAGACGGAAACGATCTCGAATTTATCTTTTTAAAAAAAAAAACTTTTTTTTCTTACAAAGGTCGCGTAACCCTGCGAACTCGCACCGCAAATTTTTAACTTGGAGCAAAAAAATTGTTTGTTGTCGGTCGTGTGTGACCGCTTCGCGAACGCAACGCAAACGGTAGCTCATGAAATATAAACCGTAAAAAATTGGCGGATGAATAATGAACGCGAATGTAAAGATAGACGAGTAGATAGATGGATAAATAGATAGACTAATAGATTAATAAGTGGAAAAAGGCGGATGGTTGGATAGATGGCGGATGGATGCCACCTTCGTTTTTTAGTTTATACAATTTTACGACGACCTTACGAAGTTTACTTGCCAATAAAAATTAATAAAAGTTTAAATCGCTCCATTTTTTCTTTTTTTTTTTGCAGTTGTTCGAAATTGTCTCTCTTTTTCTCTCTCATCGCCGCCACGCCGCGTTAATATTGCCCTTTGACCTTTTCTCTTTCTTTTTTTTTTCCTTCCATTTACGATAAAAATTTAAAGCCGCTAATTTAAAAAAAGACTCTGAAGTTTAAGCCATTAAGTTTTTTTTTTTTATCTAATAATAATGATGATCATTATTATGATATTGAATTATTAAAAAAAAGCGAAGGGAAAAGAGGGGAGGGAAGGAGAGGAGGGAAAGAAAAAGAAAATATTCGTCTGCTTGTTTTTTTTTTTTTTTAAATTTTTCACGGTTGTGACGTTAAAAGATTTCTTCGTTACGATGAGGGAAGTTTTTGATGCAAAAAAAAGTTCTGGAAAAATTTTTTTTTGGAACGATTTCTGGAAGAATATTGTTGATTATTAAAATTACTCCTCTCGCAAGATTTTTATTTTTCCGCCATTTTTATTTTTAATTCTTCGTGTTTGACGTGACAAAAGAAAGAAAACGGTTTAAAAAATTCGAGTCGTGTCTTGTGAAATTATAAAGAAATTGTTGTTTTTGTTGTCGTTGTTGTTGTTGTTGCGAGAGGCATGGTCTGTAATTACAAAAACGACGACACGAATTCCGATGTTTTTTTTTTTTTTTACTGGAATCGACAAAAATCTGTGATTGAACTTTTTTAAAAATTTTTGTTACAGGTTAAAATTTGGTTTCAAAACAGGAGGAGTAAATATAAGAAAATGATGAAAGCCGCACAGAACACGGGGCCGGGAGGACAAAATAACAATGGTAATAGCCAACACCTTTTAAGTACGGGAGGAGGAGGTGGTGGAAACGGATCTCCAGCACCACCCGGCGGTGCTACCGTCGGAATTTTAGGTGGAAACAACAGCACGGGGTCGCAAAATTCTCCAAATTACGGACACCATAACCAAAATCAAACATCTCCATCACCTAGTTCTACTCCCGTATCGGACATGTCACCTCACGGTTTATCCGGATCACCTCCTACCATGAACTGGGACATGAAACCTAACATTAACAATTTGGGTAAGTTTTTTTTTTTAAATTTTACGCAACAGCAATATATCGTTTTTTTTTTTTTTTAAACCGTTAACGGTTTTTTTTTGTCATTTCAGGTGTGACACCCACGCATCACACGACTGGTCATCCACATCATACACCAACCCATCATCACCCGACGCATCATTCGTACATGCCACAATACAGTTGGTATAATGCAGATACGGCAAATCAACCTTTGCTAACGTGAGTTTAAACAACATTTTTATTAAACCTTTTCCGGTTTTTATCATCATCATTTCCTCAACTCTTTATCGATACTCGAACGTCGAGTTTTCCGGTTGGAGGAGGGTAACAAAAAAAAACCGCAAAAATTTCAAAAAAAATAATAATAATAATTTCCAATAGACGATTACAACAAGTTTCACATAAAAAAAATTTTTTTTTTGCGGTCGTTCGGCCCACTGAAACAAGACAACAAAATGTCGGTAACGGAATTTTATAACCGTCCGGCATAAATTTTAAATTTTTATTCCCACGACAACTCAACGTTTTTTTTTCTTTATTTCCGATTCGCGGCGTCAAACGCTTCGGTCACGGTTTTTTTTTTTTTTCAAAACCAAAAACTTTGGTTAACTTTTTTTTATCGTCTGCTAATTCAAAGATTTTTCCGATACATTTTCCTATTTTATCATCATTATCATCATCTTCATTCGTTTAATTCTTTCTTTTCGCGGATTTGTTTGTTTAAGAATTAAATTTTCCGATCAGATTTTTTTTTTTAAAAAACCTATTTTCCGGTAACGATAGCATTATTGTCATAATCTTCTTACATTTCATTTTTTGTTTTTTTCTTTTAGGGTTTGGCCAGCAGTTTAACATTAGGTAAAATAATTTAGAACTTTCGACGGTACTATAGCGGTAAACCAAATGTGCGTAGATAATAAGAATTTTTTTTTTTATTGTGCAAAAAAAAGCGAACAAACGATAATAAAAGTGCGTAAGTGCGTGTATATATACGTCAAGAAAAAAAGAAGAAGAGGAAGTGAAGGAAGAAGCAGAAGAAAAAAAAAGACAAAAATGAAATTAACGAAAGTGATAAATAAATAAATATGATAAACGTTTATTAAAAGTGATTTGATCGTCGTCGATTCATCGGTTGTACGATTGTTGTTGTTGTATTTGTTTAATTATCGTTTACCCTCCCCCCCTTCCCCCCACATCTTTCCCTCTCTCTTTTTCTTTTTTTCTCACAAATTGCATTTAAAATAAATAATTATATATATTTATATATATATAAATAAAATTTTTAAATAAGTGAAACAAAAAATAAAATTTTATGTAAATTTAAATTTAAATTTAAATAATATTAATAATATTAATAATAATTATAATAATAATAAATTAAAAAATAATAAAAAATGTTCCTCTTAATTTGTATAAAAAATAAATAAATAAATAAATAAAGTTTGTAAGTTAATTATATATTTTTTGAATTTATTTTATTTTTTATTTTTAAATCGTTCCAGATGATTCTAGAAGAATCTCCTCCATTTTTTATTGACATCATCATCATTATTGATTATATGTATCCGTTTAAAAAATTATTATAATAAAGTTTAAATAAATTAAAATGGATTATTTTTATTTAAAAAAAAAAAACCTCCGAATAAAACAATCGGGAATAATATTTTTAAACAAACAGACAAACAAACAAACGAACAAACGAATACGATTAAAAACGGAAAAAAAAACCCAGAAGGAAACGAGAATTTTTTTTTATTTTTATTGGTCATTGTTCGTTTGAAAAACAATAAAAAAAGGAAAAATTATTATTAAATCAATGCTACCAACAGAATAAATATTGTAAAAAAAAAAAAAAATTTTTTTTTTAAACGGAAACCCTTTTTTTCGTTTGTGAACGAGTTCAAACCTGGTTTCAGGTGAAATCTAGGTTTTGATTTTGGCAACGTGATAAAAGGTGGGGCCTTGCGTGGCTCCTACAACGTTCACAAATTTTTTTTTAATGGAATTTGACGTCGGACACAAAAACAACTTTCGGACAAAAAAAAACTAAAAAATTTTTTCTAAGAAATATCGTGTCTTTAGACTAGAAAAAAAATTTTTTTTTTAGTTTCATTTAAAATTCTTCATTTTTTTTTTTTTTTAATTGACACGTAATAACTTTTTTCCTTCTGCTTTTTTATCTTTACGTTACGTAAAATATACATAAAAATATTTATTTTACATAAAAATATATACTTTGTTGAGTAATAATAATAATAATAATTTATTTCATTATTAAAAAAATATTTTTTTTTCCTCCCCGAAGCAAAACTCATCATCATCATCATCATTGCCGTCATCACAAACCTTACGACACACGAAAACGACTTTTTTTTTAAAAAAAAAAGTGTGTGCGATTATTAAATTATCATTATCATTATTATTATTATTATTAGTATTATTATTATTATTATTATTATTGTAATTGAAATAAATTATCAAAGTGGCATTGAGGGTTTCACCCAAACATAGAAAAGAATGAAAAGAAAAACACAGACACACACACGATACGCCATTAAGAAATATAAAAACAGGATAACAAAAACAGATTAAGGGCTCATGAATATGTTTTTTACCCTCTTGTAAAAATTTGCCCTTTAAAAAAAAACATTGTTTGGTCGCAGTGTGTGTGCGTGTGTGGACGTGCGCGGAGTGCACGATGATGTGTACGTAAGAAATTTATACACTTTGAATAAAGGTCCCGTAAAAAAATTTTTCTTTTTTTTTTTTTGAATCGATTGGATAATCATTTCGTATATAAAAATATCAGATTACTATCTTTTATATTAATTTAAATAGAGCATGGAAATAAGGGAGAGTGAGGGGAAGGGAGGTGGGGCGGGGTGAGGGTGAAAGGAAGAAACAACAAAACACATTTTGGCACATGTATACAATAAGTTCGAGAACCCGACAGAAAAAAAAATTCCTGTTTTTTTATTTATTGACCCTTTTCTCATTTGATTTGCAGCTGCTGTCATTTTATGTGTCCGTATAATACCTTGATAGTAGTCTAGTCGCAGTGCTGACAACTGAAAAATTAAAAAAAAATTCCCTCCCTCCGCTTGCTCCCCGGGGAAAATCAATCACAATTTTTTTTATTAAAATTTTTTTTTTAAAAAAATGTCACCAACTACGGTTTTTCTTCTTACCTTTTAAAAACATAAGGTTGAAAGGTTAAAAGGTCGGAGGTTAAAAAGGTTAAAATAAAATAAAAAATTTTTCCTTTGGTTTTACGCGTCACGCAATCGCGTAAAAATTCCATCGGGAAAAACGTAAAAAAAAAAAAAATTTTTTTTTCTGTTTGTTTCTTTGTTCGTTTGTTTGTTTGTTGATTTTTCACCACCGGCTCAGAGAAATTAAGAAATTAAATAATTTAATAAATTAATAATAATAATAATAATAATATTTCACTTCGTTTAACGTCACGCAATTTTTTTTTTTTTTAATTAATTTTTTAATATTAATTATCACGTTCCGAACGTGAAAAAAAATTTTTTTAAAACAACCGAACGCTTTTTTTTATAATTAATTAAGATAAATTATTTTTTACGTTCGGACAAAAAACGAAAATTACCCTCCCCTCAAAAAAAAATTTTAGAAACGTTAAAAATTATTTTGTATCCTTCGTCGTATCGGATACGTGAGACCTTTTAATACCCTCCTTTCATAAATTTATACGTTTGTAATAAAGTAGGATTACAATCGGATTAAGAGAGGATGATTAAATAAAGGATTAAGGAAAATACGTTTTTCGGACGTTTGATTGAAAATTTTTTTGTTTTTAAATTAATTGCTAGATGATAAAATACTTTCAAAAAAAAGTGGGGAAGAAGGATATGTTACTTTTTGTTAAGAGAGAGGTTGTTAAGAGGAGAGAAGGGGAGGGGGAAGGTGAGTGGGAAAATGAAAATGAAAAACAAATTTTTTTTTTGGGGTTGGAAATTTTTTATTAAGTAACAAGTCATGCCGAGTCGTAACCAAACATTAAATAAAAAATAATAATAATAGTAATAATAAATACAAAAGGGGTATTTAGAGAACAATAATAAATATAGAGAAAGGAGGTAGAGAGAGAGAGAGTAAATATGTACCGTAGGAAAGCTGCTGCTGGCACGCGACAGAATTGCCATCTTTTACAAAAACGGAAGTGTCTCGCTTTTCAAGTGTCAACGCTTATGGGTAATTTACGTCAAATAATTTGAAATAATTTTCGGTTAACATTCTTCATTCCCGTTAAAAAAAAGAACTCGTTTTTTTTCTTTCGAGGAAGTCGAATCTACCACCCCCTTGTAAACCCACCCTCTACCTACTACCAACCTAACAATAACGGTTTTTTTAATTGTGTTTCTGCGAGACCGGAAAACGTTAAAAAAATCCAATTGCAAAAGCAGATGGAACCAGAAACCTTTTTTTTTTTTACCTCGAAAAAATTTTTTTATTTTTTTTATATACTAGCGTTACAATCGTCGTTACTGCTGCCACGTTCGAAAAAACAAAATCAAACAGAATGTCCAACTTTAAAAAAAAAAAAAAATTATTATTTCATTTTTTCCGTGGGAGGGAGGAAAAAAAATGGCTCGCAATCACTCGAGGCGAGTAAAAATTTAAAAAAAATTTTTTTTTTTTTTGAAAGCAGAAGAAAATACAAACCTCAAATCCCGTCAACCTTCTTTTACCTTTTCCCCCCACCTCCCCCCACACAATTTTGACAAGTAGGTCTGATTTCAAAATTCTCACATTCGTCTCTCTTTCACTTTTTAAAACTATTTACTACTACTTCTGCGTCCCAGATTTATCTCGTGTCCCCTTTTTTTTTTCTTTTTTCTTTTGTAGCAATTTGTCTCAATGACAAATCGTGATGAAATTTTTTTATTTTTTTTTCAGGGCAACTACAATCGCTCGTTTGTAGTCATCTTTCGCAAAAAAAAAAAAAAAATTAATTTTTTTAATGATTTTATTTAAAAAAAAAAAAATTCAACATTTTTCTTTTCCTTTCCTCTGTTCCCCCGCACGCCACGAATCCCCTTTTCGTCACGTTTCCCCATCATCATCATTTCACCATCTCACTCTTTCTATCGAATTTGTGCGTGTGTGCGTGCGTGCGTGTGAAAAATCTTAAAATCGAAGTTTCTATGGTAACCTTTCAAAGAGATACCGGTTGCCATAACAGCAATTACAAAAAATCCATCCCATTCGTGACACGAAATAAATTTTCATTTGAAATTAACAAAAAATTTTTTTTCGGGGCGTTATCACGCTTCGACGTGTGATAACAACCGACGGCAATAATATTTTTATTTGTTTTATGAATTTATCATATCAAAATTTTTTTTTTAAATTACCGGTTTTAAAAGAAAAAAATCAAATTTCATTCACTCGTCATAAAAACACATACACAACAAATATAATCATTATTATTATTTTTGTTTGTTTGTTAAGAAAACAAAATCAGGTATATACCGGTGTTATGTCGTTAAAAAGACAAAATTTGACAAAAAGTAAAATAAACTCATAAATTAAACAATTACACGTGAAATTTATATTTAAAAAAAAGGGAAGAAATTGACGGGATAATTGGGCAAAGGACACCGTCCGACCTTGAATTCAATTACATCAATTAAATCAATTATTTCCCTCGTGCGTTGTTGTTGTTGTTGTTGTCGTTGTCGTCGTCGTTATCCTTCTTATTATGCATTTTTCTTCTGCTTCATGTTTTTTTTTTTCAACTTTAAACATTGTCATAAAAAATTATTATTATTTTTAAAAAAGAATTGATTTGTCCCTTTGACGTCGCCGCAATCGCCTGGAAGGGGAAGAAGAGGAAAAGGTTAAAAGGTAGGGAAGTAAAAAAAAATTCCCGAAGGATATTTTATTATTACTTTTCACAGGTGAAAAAAATACCAAAAGATTTTCCATTTTTCATTCATTTTTTAAAATTTTCGGGGTGTTTATGATGAGGGAAAAAAAGGAGAAAAATGATCATGTCACTAGCATTTATATTTTTTACTAACGATCCTCCATTTTGTATTTTCCAATCATTACAATTTCCCATTTGTTCAGTTCGTCGTTTTCCTAAATCTAGAAAAAACAAATTTTTTTTCTTAGTAAATAAAATTATTATTCGGCCATTTTTGTTCATGTGACTTTTACCATCTTCTTCTTGGTTCCCTCTCTCTCTCTCTCTCTCTCTCTCTCTCTAAATTTTTTTTTTTTTAAACGAATGATTATTGATTGAAGAAATTCACTCGACTTATAATATACACTAAAGTTAAAAGGTCTGAAACTAATTTAATTGACCTTCATGACCTGTTAGCATAATACAAAAACATTATTAGGAGACTCTCGAAACGTATTAAAAAGAAATAAACGCTTATACTTAGCTTTCGTATTGACCATATAAATATATAATAAAAAAACTAAAAAAAAAGAAAAAAAAATATTAAAAAAAATAAAACATGGTAAATTTACATTAATTTAAGCATTTTCAACTCCGTTGCTGACTACCGTCTCAATTGAAATCGTTCTTTTTTTTTTTTACTTACGACACGAGTTTACATTGTTACCAACATATAAAAAAAAAAAACGAAAAATTTCTTTTTATTTTAAGCAATGCGTTTTCAATTTATATAAATTTTATATATATGCGTGTATTGTAAATTTTTCACACGGTTTGACCAGGTTTGTTAAGAGGATTATCGCATTACAGGATTTTTTTTGTGTGTGTGTCCTGCGGGATAATAATATGATAAAAAGAAAGGAAAAAAAATGGGAAAAAATATATGTATATATAAAAACATCTCTCAGCGGGGAATCCTTTTTCTGAGTATCTTTTCACTTATATCGTCAGCAGCTGTCATGCCAACACTCATAACGGTTTTTAAGTTTTAAAAAAAATTTTTTTTTCCTTTTTTTTTGCAATTTAATACTTCTTTTATTAATTTTTACTTTTAAGCTCTCTCTCTCTCTCTCTCTCTCTCTCTCTCTTTTCACTACATTTGTAATGAAAAAAATAATTATGTGAGTAAATATATTTTCAAAAACACCGTAAAAGTTTTTACCCACGAAATGATAGTAAAATTATACGACGTAAAAAAATTTATTTATTTGTCACGTTGGTATTCCTGTAGGATAAGAGTAAACCCTTTAAAAAAAAAAAATACAGAGAGAATCGGCGAAAGAGAGGGGGGAAGAGGGAGAAAAAAAAACCCACAACTCAATTATTAGGTTTATTTGGTAAAAGGCGTCTTCGACCTCTCTCTCTCCCTCTCTCTCTCTCTCTCTCTCTCTCTTTCTCTCTTTCTCTCTCTCTGTGTGTTTTACCTTTTGTGTAAAATGAATGCATACATACACAAATATATAAATTATTTCAAGCGGAAAAATAACCTTTGGTTATAACAAATGGGCAAACATTACTTTAGGAAAAAAAAAAAAAATATGAATTCAAATTCATTGATCAATCATAATAGTTTAAAATTGAAATCGATGAACCGGAAAAGAAACTGGTCTCCAGCAGACGACGTAGACGACATAAACGACGACGACAATGATGATGATAATGAAGACGACTGTGTTTGTGTTTGTGTGTGTTAACGTGCGTTTACATGTTTACGTCGGCATTTCAATGGATAAAATTCTAAAAGAGAAAAAAAAAGATGTTTTATAATATTTGTCAAGTTGAATTTAAGTGTTTAATGTTTGAGTTTTTCTTTTTTTTTTCCGTTTCTTTTGTTGTTGTTTTTATCATCATCATCATCATTATTATTGTTGTTGTGGTTGTTGTTGTTTACATAAGTACGAAACGCCACTGAAATAAATTTCACGTAATTGACTCCAGTATAAAAATTTCAAAAAAAAATTTTTACGTTGACCGGAAATGAAGATTCTTAAGACAAACGGATTTGATTTTTGTTTTTGTTTCCTTTTTCCTTCTGCCCCACTTTTAAACATTTTATAATTTGTTGATACCTGGATCGTAATGAAACAAAAAAAAAATCCGACATTTAAAAAAATTTTTTTTCGTGATATTCAAAAAAATTTCTTTATGTTTTTTTTGTTTTGTTTTGTTTGTTTGATTGTGTTTGTTTTATGTTTACAACAGAAAAGAAAAAAATTACAAAATCACAAGTTTTAAACGCAAAATGTGGGAGGAGGAAATTTTTAATTTTTGTTATAAGCGACTTGATGAAAACTGGTCAGGGACGCGTAAGACAAACGTCACAAAATTTGATTTTTTAAAATAATACAAAATGTACTTTTGCTTCATCTCACTCACTCTCTCTCTCTCTCTGTCTCTCCGGAACCCTCTCCCAAAAAACAAAACAAAAGGAAATGAATGGGTAGTAAAAAAACGGTTGTTTTAAGATTGTTTTGTTTGTCCCAAAACTAATTACAATTAAATTCTGACGTGAAAATCATTAATAATAATAAAAAAAAAAATCTCCAGGGTGCCTTTAAAGGTTTCCAGGTATTCTCATATAAGCTAAATAAGTTTTTTAATGAATGGTAAGCGTTTCTCCCAGGTTGGGTCTGCCACCGGATTTTCTCTCTCACTCTATCACAACAATTTCAACAATTAAACCGTGAATGAAAAATGACATCTTAATGTGTCAACGTTTTTTATTTATTTATTTATTTATTACGTAATAATAATAATAATAATAATAATAATAATAATAATAATAATAATAGTGATAATGATAAACGAATTTCGTGAATGAAAATTTTAAAAATTCAAATTTCCATCGCTGACAATAATAATAATAATATAAAGGAAAAAAATAAAAATTAAAAAAAAATTTTATTTTTATATGAAAAGTAATAAAAGGTTGAAGGTTGTGTCAAATTCGAGGTCGCGAAATGTCACGTTTTAACGTTTTTATAGAAGAAGAAGAAACAAGTGAAAATTTTTTTTTTAATGACGTACGTGTTTGGAGAAAGCATTTTTGGTTTCCAATGAATTTCCAGATTTTTATGACGGAAATGGGAGGAAAAATCCATTAAAACCTGAAAAATTTGATTGATTCCAGTTATGAACAAAATAAAATTTTCCAAGTTTTAAATAAATCACGTGATTCAAAAAACGAAGAAAAAAATTTTTTTCGGTTTAATTAAAGGATTTGACATGCACAGTATGTGAAGTTCATTTGCTTTAATTTCAGGTACCTTTTTTTGTTTTGTTATAAAGTCCGACGACAGGTATTGGGGGTGGTGGTGGTAGAAAAATTTGTAATAGTACCACACACTAATTTTGACATTGTTAAAGTTTCATTGATAATCCTCTACCGACCACCAATTAGTTTTTTTTTTTTACAAAAAAAAGGTTTTTGTTTCACTTTCGGCAAACGTCATTTATATTTTTCATGTGTGCCCCCCTTCAATTTTTTTTTGTCGACGATTTGTTTTTTTTTTATCTTAAATCTATCGAAACAGGTAGATAGGTAGGTGTATATAACACTCGAAGATTGTTAACATAAAATTTTTTCTCGAAAGTTTTAAGAAGTGCAACAACAACAACAACAAACAACAAATTTAAACTTTATGGATGGAAGCAAAAAAAAAGCATGTGTGTGTGTGTGTGTGATTGTTCCAAATTGCTTTAAATGAAACTTCCTCATTTTAAATAAAATCATATAAAGAAACTTTATTTTGTAATAATACATAAACAAACGTAAGTCATCTTACGATATTAAAAATAAAAATTTTTTTTATCATTAAATGACTATTGTTTACGTATGTAATAACACGTGAAAAAAAATTTTCTAATGATTTTTTTTTCTCTTAATAATGTATGTGTATTTGTAAATGCACAAGTAGGCAATGGTACGTGAGATTTTATGTCTTTTCCTTTGACTCCTTTTTTTTTCTTAAAAAAATTTTTTTTTTTTTTTAAATGATTTACGACTCGAAAATTATTATTATTATTTTTTAGTTTTTCTAAAACAAAAAAAAAAAAAAAAAAAAAAAAACAAAAAACTTATTACGACGATCGGTAAAATGGAAAAATTTCAAAAAAAAAAAAAATTCTCAGGTTTTTAAAAAACAATAATCGAAAAACATCATCATCATCATCATCGTCATCGTCAACCTTTGAAATTTTTTTTAATAGGATTTTAAAATATGTGATAATGATAATGGTCGTCGTCGTCGTCGTAAGGAAAATGAAAAGCGTTGAAACACCAAAACAAAAAAAAAATTATTTAAAATTAAAGGGAAAAAAAAAATTTTTTTTTTGGGTTCGTCAAAGGAATCTATTTTTGTTTCACCAATGGAAGTACGTTCTTTGCATTAGCAAAAAAAAACAAATTTATTATTATTATTATTATTCAAATACCGAAGCATTCGTAATTTATAAATTGTGGACTTTCACCAAATTCATCCATCGTGGCAATTTATTTATTTATTTATTTGTTTCAATAAAACTTTCGCTTGATTTTTTTTTTATATTTGTGCGCGAGTGCACGCGTGCGCGAAAAAATAAAGATCTCGTTGTGTGTAAAAAAAATATTATTTCCATTTGACGAATCAACAATTAGTAAATAATTCAATATGTGCACTTGCCGAGAATAATCCGGGAGCGATCCAGGGGGATAAAAAAAAATTTTTTATTATATATACTCGTGTGTAATTTCAATATGAAAAAAAAAGAAAAAGAAAAATCCACAGTATGAAGTCAAAGGGCAACAATGATGAACTAACGACCCATTTGTGGTGTGGCACCCTTGGCGGCCCCTGCACGTGAACGGTGGCGGCATATTTCTCTCTCTCACTCACTCTCTCACTCTCTCTCTCTCTCTCTCTCTCTCTAGTTCTTTTCTCTTCTGATTGTTTCAATACATTCTAATTTGTTTCTTTCTTCCTTTTTTAAAAGCTTTTATAAAGTTTCCGTACATGTGCTTTTTCACACACGTATAAAATAATTTTTTAAATTGAATTTTCAACAAAATTTGTATTAAAACATCATCATCATCATCATCAACATCATTATCAGTATTATTATTATTATTATTATTACTATTATTAAAATAAAAAAAATTAAAAAACGAAGAAAAGGCAGAAAGAAAAAAAAACCTAATTCAAAAAAAATTATTTTAATTTTTTGATCGGTCCTGACATCTAGTGGAATTATTAAGAATAACAAAAAAAAATAATAATAATTTTAAGGGTTGAATATCTCGTTTCCCCTCAACACGTCGCCCCGTCTCTCCCGTCCCCGACCCCCGTCCCCTCTTCTCACGTTATTCACATAATTTTTAAAAAACCCGCGTGTTGCCTAAACTCAATTTTTAAGGCTCTCGAAATGCATACTTTCAAGTGCGATGAACGAAGGATTTCATTTTATTATTATTATTATTACATCGTTTATTTTATTATTATTATTATTATTACTGCTAAGCCATCGTATTTTGCAACGATCGTTTGTTCATTTATTTATTTATTTATTAAATTTTTTTATTTTTGCAATGAAAACGACAGACCTTTATTTGAACTTTTATTGTGAAAAATAAAGATGATAACTTTTTGATAATGATGATGATAATGATGATGATAATGATGATGGTGGTGGTGATGGTGACGGAGGCAACGACGATGGTGGTGGTAGTGGTGGTGGCGATGGTGTTGATGAATACGATCGTAGATTGCATTATAACTAAAATTATAGAGGCTTATAATAAAAAAATTTATAACCTTTGACCCTTTGATATTTGAAATATAAGTTGCTTTTACGTGTTTAGTTGTTTCTTTATTATTATTATTATTATTATTATTATTAAGCATTACAATAAAATAAAAAAAATGGAGGGGAAGGGAAGGAGAAGAGGAAGGGGTAATCAAAGTAAAAAAAAAAAATAATTTTTTTTCCATTTTTTTCGCATTGCTTTTTTTTCACTTTACAACAAAAAAAATAATAATAATAATAAACGAATAATGCGGTGCGTGAGTGTGTGTGTGCGTGTGTAAAAATGCGTATACGCACTCGTAAAAACAAATTCTTTTTTTTTTTTTTATTTTGCTGTAAATCAAAAATTTTATTATTTATTATTTGTGGCAAAAATAAAACAACCGCAAACGTTTTTTTTTTTTTAATTTGCGATGGCCGAAAATGCATTTAAAAAAAAAAGCGCGGTTTGTTTATCATTAAATCATCATCATTATTTTATTAGTGTTAAAAAAAAGTAATAATAATAATAATAATAATAATAATAATAATAATAATTTGAATTTATAACAAAAATAAAAATTCATAAATTAAACGATCCGAAACGTTTTTTTTTTTTTTCTCTGGAGAAAAGAAATAATAATAATGAGATTCTTTTAATTTGGAAAAACAAAAAATGATAATAAATTTTCCCTCTCTCTCTTTCTCTCTTTTATTTTTTCATTCTTTCTCTCTCTCTCTTTCTCTCTTTTATTTTTTCATTCTTTCTCTCTCTCTCTTTTATAAATTTTTCACCTATTTTTTTTCCTTGTTATCAAAATAAATTTTATCATTTTATCGTTCAAAACATTATATAATTCATTCGATTTTTCCGCGCGTGTACCTTTTGTGTGCATGTGCGTGTGCGTGTGCATGTGCGTGTGCGTGTGCATGTGCGTGTGCGTGTGCGTGTCACATTCTCGCAGGTAAATAATAATAATAGTAATGAAACAAAAAAGAAAAAAAAATTTTTTTAGTTTGCGGGGGCAGTTAAACGTTTTTTCACAAGTGAAACTCGGTAATTTTCCTTACAATAATAATAATAACAAATTTTTTTTATATTTATTAAATTGTATTTAAATAAGAAACGTTTTTACCGCAAAATGACTCGTAAAAATAATAACAATAATAATAATAATAATAAAAAGTAGCTCCATAAAAAAAAGAACAGAGAACAAAACCTGGAAAATGAATGAAGAATTAAATAAAAGAATTAATTTGTACTTTTTTTTTTTTGTAACGTAAAATTCAATGTTTTGTTAAAGCGTTGGTGTTTTTTTTTTTTTTTAGCTTCTTAAAGTTGAACTATTATTATTATTATTACGCGAAAAAGTCATTTAATAATGATAATTATAAATGTAGAAAAATTATGTAGTTGGTGTGAAAAAAAAAAAAAAAATGTTTTTTTTTTAATAAGTAAAAAGACACGATATATACGCCATTACAATACTGAATACTGGAAATGATTATTAGTTTAAAACTCATAAACCAAAATAATAATAATAATAATAATGATAAAAATGAATTTTTTAAAAATAGTAAAAGAAAAATCTTCCAGCCGTGAAAAGTTTTTTTTTTTTTTTATTTCATGGAGATTTAATAGAATAATATAATTTAAAAAAATTTTTTTTTTTCTATTTCTTTCTGAATTCGATAATAAATGATAGTATAAAGTACGAATCAAAATGGCGGCGTTTTTTACAATTGTTTAACTTGAAATTATTCGATTTATATCCTATGACAAATTAAATTAACGGAAGTGATTTGAGATTTAAGAAAAAAAAAATTCCTGGAACGTATCAAATATTGAGAATGATTCGATGACGCTGGAAAAAAAAACAAATAAAAAAAAAAAGGCGATGACATCACGATTCGTTTTGGAATTTAAAAAAAAAAAAATTTTCCATAGAATCTTGAGTAATTAATTCGAGAATAACATTATTTTATCGTTCCAGTTATGGAGAAAAAATAATAAAAAAGAAAAATCACGTAAAGTTTTTGAGTATTGTTTATTATTATAATAAGTAATAAAAATGGCGGTTATATGGTGTCGATGTAAATAAATGAAATAATAATCGTCGTTACCCACCGCCTCCACCACCACCGCCGTCATTTTGCACCACACAATCACGCTTTTCGTACAGCCTCGCACGTCTTACGCTTTTAAATTTTTTTTTTTTTTTTTTTTTTTTTTGGAGAAAGCAAATTCGCGGATTTTTTGTTTTTTGTAAAAAAAAAAAAAAGCAATGTCAGTCAGTCACATTCATTCGGTGAATGGTAGAATGAAAAAGAATTTTTTTCGATGTACACGTGATTTCGTTACCGGCCTTCGTCCGTAAAAATCATGTACAACGCCTTTAGGAACCCATTTTTTTTAAAACGTTTTTTGTCGGCAACAACAACAACAACAAACCGCATTTGTTATTAACAAAAAAAAAATAAGTAAAAGTTTTTAAACAATTTTTTTTTTTTACAAAATATATAAATTCGAGGATATTATCCAGGAAATTTAATTAAACTGGAAAAAAATTAATTTAAAAAAAAAAAAAAAACTCAACCTTGATGCGTACTCACGATAGCAAATAATAATAAAAGCAACGAATACCAGCCAGTTCCACTTTTGATAAAAAATTTAATTTACCACTGGAAAAACTGGAGAAGAAAATATAAATAATTATCATTATTATTATTATCATTACGTAAATGATAAACGATACGAAACAAACATTTTTTTCGTTTAAAAAAAAATAAAAATTTTTTATTTTTTTTTAAAATGAATTTCCAGTGAAATAATTATTATTATAAT
Source organism: Pediculus humanus corporis (assembly GCF_000006295.1). Classification (NCBI taxonomy): domain Eukaryota; kingdom Metazoa; phylum Arthropoda; class Insecta; order Psocodea; family Pediculidae; genus Pediculus; species Pediculus humanus. The sequence continues at coordinate 377,946 of NW_002987010.1, forward strand.
CAAAGGGAGGGGGGAGGGAAGGGGAAAAATCTTTGGAAAAAAAAAACAAAATTATCCATGAATTATTTATTCAAAAAAAAAAAAAAAAAAAAAGTAATCAGAAAAGCGTTAGAAACGATATCAAAAAAAAAAAAAAATTCATGGAAACTCCATCATTATTATCAACCCTTCTCCATCTTTATTTCCTTTCCTTTTCCGGTTTTTTTTTCTTTTCAAAATAAACCTTTTTTCCAACTCTATTTATTTTTCCATAGAAACGTTTTTCTTCTTGATATTTTTTCTTCGCGACGACGATAATAATAATAAAAATGCAATTTGATATTTAAAAAAAAAATTTTTTTTATTTACGTCATTAAAATGGCGATTCATTCAATTTGTCGGTTGTAAAATAAAATAAAAATAAAAAAAAAAGAAAATTGCTATCTACGGTGTTTTTTTTTTTTTTTTTTAATAACGCAACAACTTCCATTCACAGAGAGAGAAAAAAACCTTCAAAATGGCCTCTGGTCAAAGTCAAAATGGAGACACCTTAAATAATTTTTATTTTTTTTTTTCTTTTATTTTTTATTTTTTCTTTCTTTCATTATTATTATTTTTATCATTATTATTATTCGTTGCATAATTGAATTACATTCATTGTAGTAATTATGATTTGGTGTGTAGAAGGCGTTAAATTGACGGTTGTCGTAAAATTAAATATATAGTTTGTTCGTACGTTCGTTCACTCGATTAGTTTTATTTTTCTACTATGTGTGTTAGCAAAAATTAAATTGAGTTATAAAATAAATATAAAGAAAGTGTGTAAGTGCGTGAGTGCATGGATGCGTCGTTCGTTCGTTCGTTTGTTTAACACGCTGGTAAGGACAAAAAAAAAATTAAAAATTACGTGGTGGGAGAATGAAAAAAGAAGAGTGCGTGCGCAAAAAGAAACAAAGAATTATAACACGCACGCACACACGTAAACGCAATTTAAATTAACGACGGTTTTATTATGGATACGCCGCGTAATGACTAACTATTATTATTATTATTAGGTAGTTAAACAATTAGGTACGTTATATTTATTTGTAAATATTGATTGACACACGTTTAAATTTCCCGATAGGATTTTAAATGATAATTTTAAATCATGCCCGTCATCAGTGCAAAATCGTCACCAACGATGTCATCATCGCCGGCAGGTACGATCACGTGGGTCATTTTTGGTATCACCGTAGATTTTCATTTGGACCACCCAAATTGCTCTGTTTTGTGCTCGGCCCACGCCGCAATTAGACATTTACCAAGTGAAAACTAGTCATTATCGTGGCATTAGTTTTTTTTTTTTTTTCCAAATGATTTTTTAGCGCTCTAAGATAAACGAAACAGAAAAAAAAAAAATTTAAACAAACAGAAGCAGAAGAAAGATTTGAAATGATGATGATGATGATGAAATTTGAATGGATCACATAATAAAAATTTTTCGTAGAATTTTTTTTTTTTTTTCATTTATCGTTCGGCCATTTTAATTTGTTTGTTTAATCGTTTTTTCTTCAGCTAATATCAAATCGCAATCAGTCGTACAAACATAACAAAACAAAAACAATTTTTTTTATTTCTAATCGTTATTATTATTATTATTATATTATTCGTAATTGTTTGTTTGCTGTTGATAATTTTATCTTTTCGTTTTTATTACATAAAACTCTTCGCTATTATTATTATTATTATTATTAATGGTCGTTCTTATTTAAAATCGTCGAGAAAACTTTTTTTTTCCCTTTTTTAAAATACTACCCGCATCATCATCATCATCATCGACGACAACAACAACAACAACCGAAACATATAAAAAAAAAAAAAAATGAATAGTCTTCGGTTTTACTTTTAAAAAAAAAACAATTCAAAAAGGGTTGAGGGCCCTTAAAAAACATGCCGAGTCACTTAAAACGTTTTTGTTTTTATCCACTTTATAGACGTCTATAAAATCCATAGAGTATATAAAAATCATAGAGTCTATAAATGTGTACTCTATGGAAGTATAGCCAAAAACATAAACGTATAAATTCGCAAAGATTTTTTTTTTACGTTACGCATTTTTTAACGGAAAAAAATTTTTGATGCGCTTTCGTCAGTTAAAAAAAAAAAAATAAAAAAAAAACAATGTTACCAACTTAATGAAAAAAAAAAATTATTTAAACCTTAACACGCACACACATGCTTTTTAAAATTAATTTTTTTTTACAACAAAATTATAAAAATAAAAAAAACTTAGTATGGTATTATGTAATTATTAAAAATTTACAAATTGTTACTTTTTTTTTATCTAATGCCACGTTAAAATAATATTTAATGACTTCGATAATTTTTTTTATTGGGTCAAATGGTAAAAATTTTTAAGCAGGTGAATCGATCGATGATGATGATGATGATGATGATAAACTGTAATTTTATATGGAACCAACCGGAAAAAGGATTGCAAACGGTTTTAATTATATTAATAATAATAATAATAATAATAATAATAATAATAATAATATATAATAATTTTTAAGTTACCGTTACGTGTAATAATAACCTTCCGTTCGACACACACACACACATGGGTCGTACCAACCCCCCTCTTCCTCCCCTTGGAAATCATAAATATTTATGCGACGGCAACGACGACGACGACGACGATTTTCGCCATAAAAGGTCGGGTTGAATGGGTCGAAAGGTTGTTTCCCTTTTAGATTTTTATAAGAAAAAATTAACATTTTTTTTTTTTTTTAAATATAAATATCTTGATACGTCACTGAAAAATGCAAAATGCTGAGTTAATCAGGTTTAAGGTAGTGGCGCCAACTGACACAGACCCAACAACACGTAGGCTTTATATCGTCGTCGTCGTCGTCGTCGTCTTAGGCTTCAGACGCATGAAAATCTTTCCGATAATAATAATTATTATAATTATATACGACCCGAAAAAATATTTTTTTTTTTTTTTTTTTTTTACTACCATCATCGATCTTATGTGAATTTACTGAACACGTAGCGGTTGGTACTCGGTAAAAAAAAAAAAAAAAATTATTAAAATTGGTAACCCTGAATTTTTTTATCCATATTCATTCATTTTTTTTTTATTTAATGAGGAGGTAGTCGGATGAGGGAAAAAAAATTATATTACAACCCTTGTACTTAAAAAAATTTTTCCACCATTATTATTATTACTTAAAAAAAAAAAAAATGGCGGTGGTAAAAAAAATTTTTTCTTTTTTTTTGTTAAACCTAATAATAATAATAATATTGATAATAATGATAATAATGATAATTTTTAATTATTTACAAAAAAGAAAAAAAAAATCTTTTTTTTAATTAAATTTATTTTTTTATTTTTTCAACCGCACCCAATAAATTATTATTATTATTATTATTATTATTATTATTATTATTATTATTATTATTATTATTATTATTATTATTATTATCACTGTATAGCACCACCCTTTCCCATAGCGCTATATTTCTCAATTTTTCTTTTTTTTATAGATGCATTTTAAAAAAAACTACAAAAAAAAAGTAATTTGTCTATTTACACGTTGATTACAATAAAACCTTTTGTTATTGTACCTCCTCCGAATAATAATAATAATAGTAGTAGTAATAATAGTAATAATAATAATAATAAAATAAAATGAAAAAATTTCGCATTAAAAAAAACTCTCGCCCGAAATAGAAATAATAATAATAATAATAATAATCGACTTTGTATTTATATAAAATGAATAATAAATATATTCGAACAATGTAAATAATAATAATGATTCGGTGATTTTTTTGATACTTAAAGGGGGTGGAGGAGGGGGAGGAACACCGGGGTCATATCGCTGCGCAATTATTTCCTTAATCATCATCATCATCATTATTATTAATTTTTTTAAGAGAAAAAAAACGTGTTATTTCGATCTTTACAATCACATTTTCATAATTAACCCCCCTCCCCGCTTCCCCCCTCAAAAAAAAAAAACAAGTGGTCGTAATAATAATAATAATAATAATAATAATAATAATAATAATAATAATAATAATAATAATAGTAAATTGAACAAACAATAAATTTACTCATTACTATAACTATGAGTTATCCAATCAAAAAATAATATATATATTTAAATGTAGAGAAAAAGCAAAAAAAAAAAATTATTAATAATAATAATAGCGGAACGTGTTAAAAAAAAAAAAAATTATTAATAATAATAATAATAATAATAACGATAATAATAATAATGTTCGGTAATGATCGACATTAAATAAGAAAAGAAAAGAAAAAAATTAATACAAGTTTTTTGATTCTTATTATTATTATTATTATTGCTATTAAAATAAATTTTTCGGGGGGGAAAAAATACGTCCGTCCGCCATTTTGTTTTTTCCTCCTTCGTTTCGTTTCCTTTTATTTTTTAAATAAAAAGTTTTTTATTAAAAAAAAAATTATTTATTTATGCGTAACTTTTTTTTTTTTTTTAAGGTGTGGCTCCCAAAGTTTTATATTCGTCGTATCTTCGTCATAATAATCATCGTCGTTATCATCATAATTATTATTATTATTAATATTTTTTTCTCTCTCGAATAGTTCGGCGGAAGCAAGCGAACCTCCCATTTCGTGTCTTTTAAATAACGTCTCACCATCACCATCATCATCATCATCGATACGTTTTTTTTTTTTTTTTTAAATAAATCCAAGAAATAAAAAAAAATTTTTTTTTTTTCTCATGATCGAAATTTAATTTCGTCGAAAAAAAAAAAACCAAAAAAATTATTGAGGGGGGGGGGAAAGGGCATAATGACCCGAGGGTATTCGGGCCTTGAAACAAGTTTAAGCATAAAATACAAAAAGTAATAATAATAATAATAAAAACGAGTGAGGGGTAATAATAATAATAGGAAAAAAGCCAAAGAGAGTGAGAGAGAGACGATGATGATGATGGAAAGAAAAAGGTTGGTTTATACACAACATCACTTGTTCCTCTTCCCCCTCTTCCTCCCTTCTTCCTCCTCCCCGCACGTTTTTCCAGGTTTAATAAAAACTTCATTCTCGAATGTTCTTTTATCATAGGTTTTAAAAGGGAAAAATTAAAAAAAAATTAGCATAAAAGAAATTGTCTAATGATAGACTTAGTTCAACCGAGCCTCGAGAATCAATCTAATATAGACTATAAATGATTTTATAGTCTAGAATGTTATATAGAAAAAGGGTATTCGAGGAATGAAAACATTCAATCATTCATTCATTCATTCATTAGGCAAAAGATTTAAGAAGAAGAAAAAAAAATATCTCGATGAAAGACCGTCGGTCGAAAAATATTTTAAAATATTAATAATAATGATTAATAATGACTGATAATATTAATAATAATAATGATTATATATTTATTTTAATTATTATTTTATGTACGTAAATTGAAAATTATGAAAATTTGATGGTTCATAACAATTTTTTTTTCATAACATTTTTTAATTTGATTTCGAAGCCATTTAAAAAACTTTTTTTTTACTACGTGAAATAACGAATAAAATTTTTAATTTAAAAGCACTTATTATTATTATTATTATTGTTAAAAATTGTTATAGTCTATAAATTATTTTATTTGCAGTCTATTTAATTACGATCAATATAAAAAATTTATTTAAAACAAAAAATTGGAAAACTTTTTTTTTCTTGTCATGTCACAAGTTTTAGTTTCCATCTATCGAAAAATTACTGACTATTTTTTTTATAGCGCTATAAAAATAAATTTCGTTTACGTAAATAAAAAATTATTTAAATACGTTCGTTAATTAATTAATTATTATTTGGATATTAATTAATTCCGGTCGAAAAACAAAAAAAATTATTTTTTATAGCTTGACCGTTTGTCGCTATAAAAAAAATCACACTTTAACTATAAAGACGCAAAATATTTCCTTTTAACTATAAATGTTGAATAAATTTTATTTTTATAACTTATTAAATTTAATTAATTAATACTATATTATTAAAATAATAATTATTATTAATACTAATCTAATTAAATAAAATTTTGAATTTTATCTCTATATATAGTATAGCAACGTTTTTATAGCCGATCGACCTTGACAAACTAACGGAAAAATTTTAATTGAAATTATATATATATACATTTGTAAAAAAAAAACTAATAACTATTTTGTTATTTTATTAACTTTTTATTATTATTATTATAATTTCATATCGATTCGGTATATTATTTTATTATTATTATTATTATTACTGCTACTTTTACGGCTACTACTACTACTACTACTATTGCTCCGCGTTCTATATTATTATTAATTATTGTAATCAAAAAAAAAAAAAAAATTCTTGAACACGGCCCTGAAATTTTCTGCCACCGGTTTTTTTTTTGTTTCATTTTAAAATTATGACGCATTTATCGACAAGTTTTTCCCTTGGGGAGGGGGAGGGGTTTCAAAGGGAAGGAAATACGTATAAATATTTTTTTAACCACCGGAAATACCACCTCCCCCCTCTCCACAATAACAAACAAAAAATTGTTGTCGAAAATTAAATTTTACCAATCGGTAGACGTTGGGATCGATTTTTAGAATTGATGACGTCATAGCCAAAAAAAATTTTACTTGGAAAAAAAAATTTTTTTTATTTTTCTAGAACAATCCCGAAGAAAGAAAAAAAAAGGAAACGAAACAAAAAAAATGTTTCACGAAACGTAAACCGTAATTAAATTTTTCTAATTTTTTTTATTTTTCTATTTTTTGAATTTCCCGCCAAAAAAAATTAATAATTCAAAAAAATGTTTTTTTCGGGACAAAAAGGTTCGTTCGTTTCATTAAAAAAAAAAAAAAAAAAAAAAAAAAACGAGTAGCAACACTTTTAGTTAATAATTATTTTATTTATACCTTCAAGGTAAATATTAAATTTTTATTTAACAACTATTAATAATGTTATGTTAATAATAATTTTTTTATTAACATATTTTATCAAATTATATATATATGAAAAAACAATAATAATAATAATAATAATATTAATAATAATAATATTAATAATAATAATGCTATTCACGTATGACGATTTCTTCACTCACAAATTTTTTTGTTTCTATTCTTTTCCGTTTTCACCCCTTTCTCTCCCCTCATTTCTATTCTTCCCACCTCCCCTCCTTTCAGTTTTTCCCACCTTCCCCTCCTTTACCTCCTTCCCCTGTCTCTCGCACCTGTACTACGAAGGGTATTAAAAATTAGTGGGCGACACATTTGAAGTTATTAACCCGAAAAAAAATAAACGAAATGATAAGGTAGTTAACCCCCCATTCTCCTCAAAAAAAAAATAAGGTACGCTTTTTGATAATGATGATGATGATAATATTAAAGATATTTGGTCGGTTTCGCGTTGAAAGTTTATAGCTGAGATTTTTTTTTGACTGCATTCGGAAAGTACCTGATATTTAAACCTAAACAATTTAATATTGATTTTGCGTAGTTTACGACTCGATTTTTCAGGTATGGTTAAGGTATGCGAGAGTGGGGGGGAGAGGTGAAAGGGCGAAATTTACTTCAAAATTTTAATTACGTCTTATAAATTAAAAATTAGGCGACTCGTCAATTATAAATCGTGGTTATGAAAATTTTTGTACCTAAAAAACCTTAAAAAAAAAAAATGTCGAAACGGCAATGAACTCTTACTAATAATAATAATAATAATAATAATAATAATAATAATAATAATAATAATAATAATAATAATAATAATAATAATAAAATGAATAAAATAAATAAAATCGATTACGTTTATTGTTTATTTTTACGTATGTTTTTTAATTTTTTTAAAAAATTTACTTAATGTCTTCTGCTAAAGAAAAAAATCCATTCGAACTGATAATTTTGTGTGTGTATATACCTGAAACACCTTAAAAAAAAACCTTGATAAAAAAAAAATATTTAATTAATGTAATTTTGTTATCCGAAACGAAGCCGATGGAGAAAAAAAGTAAAAAAGGCGACGATTTGGATTTTTTTTTTAAATATTTAAAATTCTCCAGTAAAAAATTTTCCTTTTTTTTCCAGGAATTTAAAAAAAAAAAAGACAAACATCTGCATTTAATGTGTCGTGACTTTAGCGAATTATCGTTTACGAAATAAATAAATAAATAAATAAAAACCCCTCCGCTTCCTCCCGTCTCCCACTTCCCCTCTCCATCCTCCCGAATATTTTTTTGAATGCAGCATTTAACCTCCCTCTTTCTCTTTCCCTTTTCCCTCCTTTTTTCCTCCTTTTTCCCTCCTTCCTCCCTCCCTCCCTTCCCGCCACTGTACCGATCGTTATTATTATTATTAATATAACAAATACGTTAATAAGTAAAATACATATGTATTAATAAATAAAAAAAATTATCATATTTAATACAAATAAAAATTATTTGCGTAAAAATAATAATAATAATAAACATTTAAACGATAGCAAATTATTAACAATTATTATTATTATTATTATTATTATTATTATTTTAAAACATTGTTATTATTTTGTTGTTAAAAACGTTTTTGTTATTAAATTGTAAATAACGGACGGCGGCGTTTAAAAAAAATTTTTTTTTTGTTAATAATGTTGTTATTAATTTATTTGTTTATTTATTATTTAATAATAATTTAATTTGTTTATAATTTTTTTTTGTTAATAAAAATTTTTGTTAATAAAAATAAAAAAATAAAAAAAATTTTGCCAATCAAAGACTTTTCTTTTTTCGTTTATAAATTACGGCACACTTTTTAAAAAAATTTTTTTTTTGTTTTCTATTGCCACGGTCGTTTTTTTTTTTAATAATTAAAATATTATCGTGTTTTCTATATTATTCGTCGATGCCTGATTATTTTACCTCGTTATGATTACAATAAAAATTCTTAGAATTTCTACGAAAACAAAAACAAAAACAAACACGATAACATAATATCCAGATGTCAGATCGAGGAGTCGTCGTCGTCGTCGTCATTTTTTAAATAATAATAATAATAATTTTAAAAAATTTTTTACGTTTGCAATCTTAACACGCCACTGAATTTTTAATTATTTTTTTTTTTGGTTTTTATTATTGAAAAAAAAACTTGTTAAATTTTTTTTTTTTTTTTTATAACAAAAAACAACGGTTAACCAACGCAAATCGACAAAATAACAGAAATAATAATAATAATAATAATAATAATAATAATAATGCTCATTATTATTATTATTATTTAAATTTTATAAGGAAAAAAAAAGTTTTTTTTTTTTTATTCAATTTTTTGTTCAATATTTTCAGCGGGTTCACAAGGTTTACGACGTAGCAAATTAAAGTTTTTTTTTTTTTTTTTTTTTTTCCGTTCCATGTAATTAATTATTGACCTATTGGCCTCATCAAAAAAAAAATAACATTTAAATTTAACGTTTTTTAGTCTTTAAAAACTAAAAACTAAAAAGGTAGTTTTAGTCGTTTTCGATCAAACTCAAACGCATTCAGGTTTAGAATGAAGAAAAAAAGACGGCCATTTTTATTTTTTTTAAGGCAAAATAAAAAAGGTGACAAGGAAAAAAAATTTTTTTTTCAATTTATTTTATCCAGGAAAAAAAAAAGAAAAAAAAATCTCCAGATAAGTAATTACCTGGAAAAATAATTATTTTCCAATTTCTTTTCTTTTTTTTTTTTTCTTATTTCTCGTGTATTAATTTCCTCTCGTATTAAATTTTTTTTTCATTGTATATTATTATTATTATTATTATTATTATTATTATTATTATTATTATTATTATTGTAACTTTAAGAAATGAAAAGTTTGGCGCTTTTTTTTTTATACTTGTTAATGATATCCGGTGTGCTTTGTTTAAGAAAAAAATTTAATTTTTATTACCCGTAATCATGAATTTTTTTTTTTTTGACGTTTCTTTCGTTTGTTTCGGTTGTTTCAACTAAAAAACTGTTTGTTTGCAATATTTAATATAATTTTTTTTGCTTTATACTTAAACTGACCTAAAAAAAAATTAAATTTCGTCGTGTCACTACCAAAAAAAAACAAATAAAATAATTGAGGGAACACACACACAAAACGTAAATTACTACATAAATTAATTTATTATCATTATCATTATTATTATGATCATCGTGTGACGTAGTCATAATTATTATAAATAAAAAATTATTTATTATTCGCACCCGAAAAAAAAAAAAAAAACTTCTTGTATGAGAAAATATTTAAATGAATTTTTCTAACAACACGTTGATCGTGGTCGTGGTCATCGCGGTCGTCGTGGTGATAATAATGATAATGATAATGATGATGATGATGATGATGATGACGTGAGATTTTTAACGACTTTGATTACTGTGTATAAATTAATTAATCATGTGTTTACATTTTGCGACAGATAACGTATCACTCACATAAACCGGAAATAAACCCTCGAACTTCCTTTTCAACATCTTTATAATTTTTCCTAAGAGAAAACAGTTGTTATTATTATTATTATTAAAACACGACGATTCCGGGATTTGTGACGTTTCGACGTATAGCGGAGGGGGGAAGTGAATTCACCCCCAAAACCTTTTGCGACAGCCATAATCTTCTATTTATAAAATAAATTTATTAATTAATGCCTCGTTATAAATACGGGTTTACTCGATGGTTTAAAAATATAATTATTATTATTATTATTTAACAAAAGATGAAAAAAAAATAACAACAACGTAATCATCATCATCATTATTATTATTGTCTTTGTTACGATTGCAATTATTTATTAATTAATAATTTTTTAATTGTGAGTGTAAAAAAAATAAAAATAAATAAATAAATTATTTTTTATTAAATAACGAGACAACGAATAACTACCAGGGGTTTGTTTAGTTGTTATCATTATTATTATCATTATCATTATTATTATTATTTTACTTTAAAACCGTTTTTCTGGATGAAGCTGGAGAAAAATGACCGAAAGAGATGAAAATGAGATAAAGTTGGATGCGTGGAAAAAAATAAAGAAAATTAATTAATTAATTATCGATAATAATGAGCTCGGGAAAAACTTTTGTTTTTTTTTAATGACGTCATCAAATCAATAATAGTAATAATAATAATAATGATAAGAAAAAAATTTTATTTTTTAAGTGTTATGCATGAGAAAACAAAATGTTTGTACAACAAAACCACAAAATTGCCGTTTTTTTTTTTTTTTTTTTTTTAATTTGTCAATTTCACGAGTTCTTGACTTAATAAATTGATAAAATCGTTTACTTAATAATAATGATAATGATAATGATAATGATTATTTAAAAAAAAAAAAACTTTTTAGTTACGCTTAAAAAAAAAACAATTTTTTTCAAATGTCAAAATCGACGAGTGAATCGTTTTTTTTAAAATTATGTAACTTATTGATGATATTATTAATATTAAATTTTTTTTATTTATACTCCTTCCTCCCCTATCCCCCTCCCCCCTCCCCACTCCTTCCGCGTTTATTAACATTATTACCTATTTAAAAAAAAAAAAAAAAAATTCCAGTAAGGTTCTCAATTTCTATAAAATTAAAAAATAATAAAAATTTTTTTCAAGACTTTTTCTTTTCTGTTCCCTCCTCCGCTGCTCCCCTCCCCGAATCCCCTTTTCCTCCGTAAAAAACAAAAGAATCATTTAAATTTTTCTTGATGTTTTAGGTCCCCCATTTCGAACGAACAAAAAAAAAAAAAACACGAAATATGATTGAAATCGATATGCCCCTCAACTAATTTTTTATTCTTTTTTCGTTTTTAAAAAAAAAAAAAAAACTCCATAAATATTATTAATGTTTAATAATAATCATTCTTTAATCCTGGAGAAAATTGACTTGAATATAAAAAAGAAAAAAAAAAAAATTGTTTAGTCGTGTTCAACAAAAAAAAAAGGGAGAAAAAGAGAGAGAGAAAGAACGAAAATAAAAAAAGAAAGAAATAGTTAGAGTGAGAGAGAGAGAATAAAAAACAAGATAGGCTATGGTAGAATGGAAATAAAGTTTTTTTTTTTCCTTCAACGTTAATAAACGATACTCGTTTCTCATTGGTTGAAATTTTCAAATATGGAGTTCTTTATGACCCGTGTCGATGAACACACACTCACTCACTCACAGGTGTTTTACGCTATCATAAAAAAATCCCTAAACACTTATTATAATAACTTATATAACTCACGGAATTATTTGTGAACACCGTTTTATTCTTTTTACCTACGTAGTACTCATATATATATACATGTATAATGAAAACGGCACGTACGACGAGTGACTTACGTTAAATTTTTAATGTTAAAAGGTTATATGTTATTATATATTAAACGTGATTCAACACGTTTTTTTACGTTAAACCGTAAAATCTTTTACTTTTTTTTACACCTTTTTCTTGTTTTAACGATTATTATTATTATTATTATTATTATTATTATTATTATTATTTTAATATTTTGTTGTTTTACAAAATCAAAAACGATTAAAGAAAATAATAATAATAATAATAATGATAATAAGTAGCATAACACGAATGAAAAAAAAAATTAAAAGAAAAAATTTTTCCTTATGTCGAATGTTGTGTAAATTTTGCAACGTTAAAAAATGAAAAATTAAAAAAAAATAAAAATTATAAATTAAAAAATAAATAAATTTATTATTTGAAGAGTGGAAGAAATCATCAAAACGAAACAAATGTCGAAAGGGTTAAATTCTAATTCCACGATTAAAAATTCAAGTGATGATTTTATAAATGAAAAAAAAAAAAAAAAAATTTTTTTAATGAGGAGGACAAAAACAATCGTAGAATGAAAAAAAAAAGGTTGACACGCAGGTGTCTTAACTCAATTAATGTCTTCTTCTTCTTTTCCTGCCACCGCCTTCTTTCATCGACATTTTTTTTTTTCGTTTTCGATTCGAATAATTCAAAAAGAAAGAAAAAAAAAATAGGACAACGACTTAATTTAATACGTAAGTAAAAAAAAAAACGTGGTAAAAGAAAAAGAAAAGAAAAGGGAAAAGGAGGGAAGGAAAAAGTTAATAAACACGTCAGAAATATGATTTTTTTTTGTCGTTTCCCTTCCAAGAAAGGTAAAAAAAAAAAGTAAAAAGAACAAACGACCAACAATCGAAAACAACAACAAAAAAAACAATTATCACTTGAAAATTTTATTTGAATTCTTCCTCCGTGTCCTCCTTCGACTCTCCATCCATTTTTTTTAATAAAAACTATTAATTAATTTATTTTCTTGGAATTTTTAAATTTACAACAAACAAACAAACAAACGAAAAAAAACGTAAAAATTATATTAATTATTAGTTTCGAAAAAAAAAAAAAAAATTTTTTTTGTTATGCATGCACAAACATTTTTTTTTTTTTTATCAATGACAAACACAAATCAACAAACAAAAATTTTTTTTTTTATTTATTTCATCGAGGCTACCTACATGTAACATATTATTCGAAAACAATACAAACTCATTGAATCTAACCGATAAACTTATTTTGAAACCTAACAACAAACCAACAAACAAACAAACAAATCGCGTTTAAAATCTCCAAAAAAATTCCACGTCGATTTCATTTAAAAAAAAAAAAGACAAAAAGTTCGAAATTTTCGAATTTATTACATAAAAAAATTGATAAAAAATAACAAGCAGACGACATTGATATTATTATTATTATTATTAAATTAAAACCGTTGCAATAAACAAACAAACAAACAAACTCGATCCCCAAAACAATTATTAAATAAAGTTCACAAATAATGAACGCCACTCATTATAATATCTTATTTAATTTGACACTAATTTAATATTAGTTGTTTAACTAGCACTAGAAAAAAAACAAATAATAATAATAATAATAATAATAATAATAGTAATATAATTGTTAAAGAAAAAAAATTAATAATGATGATGATGATGATTTGGGTCTTCTCGGAACCCAAAAAAAATTTTTTTTTTTATATCATTTTAATTGAGAGAAATTATTATTATTATTGTTATTATTATTATTATTATTATTATTATTATAAAGGAGTAATCATGTTTGCATTAAGTTAATAATTAAAAACTTTTTAATTGGACATTTTTTTTTGACACTTGTAATTTATTATTATTATTATTATTTTTTGCCCCCTGTTTGTTGTTTTCGCTTCTGTTGGGATTTTTCTCTTTTTTTTGTTATAATTTTTGCAAAGATTATTAATGTAATTTGTGGTGAGTAAAACATTGTTTGTTTTGTACAAACAACGAATGATGATTACACGTGTGTGTTTGTGTGTATTTGTAATAATAATAATAATAAAATTTTAACGAGGGAATTCCGTCGCTACTTAAAACGAATTCGATTAGGAAAAATTTTTTTAAACATAATACTTTTATGTTTATTATGTTTTTTTTTTTCGACACTCGTGTGTGTTTTTTTATGTTTTAAACACGCATCAACATTTTTAATAAGTTAATTAATTAATTAAATAAATAAATAAATAGAAAACAAAATGAAACATAATGTTTTAATCACATTGAAATGGTTTTTTACTACAAATATAAAAAATGTTTTTCTCTCTCTTTCTTATGTGAATCCTACTACTACGACTAATATTACTACTACTATTTGAATTATAAACAATAATTTATCGATTGTAAATTGATCGATTATCGATCGAATTCAAATCAAACATCAAATCAAAATCAATCAAATTCGTTACATAAAATCTTTTGTGTTTTTTTTTTTATTCCCTCCTGAAATTAACAACGTACGAAAATGATAAATTATAGAAAAATTTATAAATAATAATAATAATAATAATAATAATTGACAAGTAAATACACAATTCGATAAATCGATTATTTATCGATTTCGTATATTTTACGCGGCGCAAAAAAAAAAAAAAAATTAAGCGTTTTTTTCGTACGCGCGTGTGAATGTGTTTGGGTTGTAGGAAAAAAACGAGATCTGGTATTCTTTCTCTCTCTCTCTCTCTCTTTTACTATAAAAAAAAAAAATGATCAATTTGGGTTTTTTTTTTTTTTCGTTAATAATAATATTAATTTTGTTAAATTTTCATTCCGAAAGACTATATTTAAAAAATATAATTTCCATATTTTTTTTAAATATTATTTTTTTTTGAAAAAAAAAAAAGTTTATTTAAATAATTACAGGCGTATGTGAAATAAAGAGACCTAAAAGGTTTATTTTTTTAAATATTTTTTTTATAAAAATATTTCGTTTTACGTAAGTTAAACATGTGTGAAATGTATATATAATAAAAATAAAACTATGTAATTTGATTTTCAATTTCCCTCCATTAAATGCTTACAACAAAACTGCTTTTTATGGTTTTTTTTTTTTTTTGTTTCAGGCTCGAAAATAGGTTCGGATAAAAAAAAAAATTTGTTTATATTTTTTTTGCTTCGATATTAAAATGAGCTTTTTTTTCGATCGTTTTACGGTTGGTAAACGTGTTTTGGAAAAATAATTTTTTTTAAAAAAAAAAAAGGTTCGTTTTATATAAATATATTTAATTATTTCGTATGTTTATTATTAATTCATTCATTCATTCATTCATTCACTTTTAGGTTCTTTCCTTTTTTTCTTAAATTGTTATTATTATTATTATCATTTTAAGAGGATTTGTTACTATATGATAAGGATTGTGTA
The DNA here is from genome assembly GCF_000006295.1 of Pediculus humanus corporis. Classification (NCBI taxonomy): domain Eukaryota; kingdom Metazoa; phylum Arthropoda; class Insecta; order Psocodea; family Pediculidae; genus Pediculus; species Pediculus humanus. Next base: position 393,611 of record NW_002987010.1, read on the forward strand.
GGTTTTAAGTTGAAAATTTTTATTTTTATGATATAATTCGTCAACGTGAACGCGTGAAATTCATCAGAGTTTAATAAAAAAAAAAATTTTTTTGTTTAGTTTTTCTACTGCCACTTACTACTGCGTATATCAAAAAAAATAAAGAAAATAATTTCGTCTTCTGCTTGCCGTCGCATACGCAAACGATAAGGAAAACGAAACCCGAATAACGTGAATAAAAATTTTTTACACCGGAAATTTTTTTTCATTATTTTCATATTTATATTTTTATCGAATGTTTTCTTATCAGTGGGTAGTGATAACAAAATAAATTTTAGATTTTATTACGTCACGAAGTGTCAAAAAAAACAATTCAATCGGGATTCCATCACGTCGCCAAAAACAAAACAAACGAAGATTATTTAATTTATTAATAAATTTTCATTTCGTTTCCTTTTTTATTTTATTTTCTCGTTATTATTATTATCATTATTATCAATTAATTTATAACAAGGTTTATATTTCACACTATTTAATGGCATTAAATTAAAAACAAAACACAAAACGACGGTTTGGTTACGCAAAAAAAAAAAAAATCATTAAAATAAAAAAAAAATTCTTTTTATTTTTCATTTAAACCGCAAAACGTTTTTTTTTTAAATAAATTTTTTAAAAGCAGAAGAAAATGGAAATTTTTTTTCATCGTCGTCGTATTATCATATCTCTCTCTATATATAGCGTATGAAAATTTTATCGGGGGGGGGGGGAGGAAAAAGGAAACCGTGAGAGAATGAACCGTTTTATCCTTGACTTATCCGTAAGGAATTCAATAAATTCGTGACGGAAATTAATAATAAGAAGTTAATAATACTTACGCGCGTAACATACTCACGAACGAACGCATTTAAAAAAAAAAAAAAATGATTTTTTGACAGTGGAAAAATTACATTAACGTCGAATACGCTGCGTAAACAAACAAACAAACAATTTTTTTACTTGTTGTTGTTGTTGTCGTCGTACGTACGAAGGTTAAATTCGTCTTTATGGAAAAAAAAAAACCTTGATGGGTACCTTAAAATATTTTTTCTTAACGTAAGCTCAAACGAAGACGATGATGATGATAGTGATGATGATGATAGTGATGATGATGATCATGATGATGATGATAATAATAATAAATCGTTAATTATTTATATGATTGTTAATAAAAGTAATGAAAATTTTTTTTTTAAATACGGTTTCAATAATTTTAAAATGAACGTTAATCGTGTTTGTTCGTTTGTTTGTTTGTTGTTGGGTTATCGAATAATAAAAGAATTAAATGACAAAACATGACGACAAACACACAAATATGTTTACGGCTGGAAAACAAAACATAAATAATAATCCTTGGACAAAAAATTTTTTTGTGATTGTTTGTTGGGAATTTTTTTTTTTGTTTTGAGCTTTTGTCTCTTGGAAAAACCGGTTTTTTATGGATTCTTATAGACTATAATTGTTTTCCGAATAGTAATAATAATAATAATAATAATCGATCAGGTTTTTTTCATCGGTAAAGGAAAAAAAAAATTTTTTTTCATCATCATTATTATTATTATTATGACGATTCAACTTTGACTCGTGAATAATAATTTTTTATATAAAATTCTATTCGTAATAAATATAGCGCTATTTTTTTCTAGCTATATAACATAATGTAAACACGTTACTATAAAAAGTAAAAGAAAATTTTTTTTTAAAAGGAAAAAGTTAAAAAAAAAAGCTGAAAAATTTTCTTTTTAAATAAAAATAATAAAATCGAGCGAAAATTATTCAAGGGTGGAGCTCTAAGGGTTGCTATAGAAATATAGTAACTATAGCAACAACGATTTATCTACTACCCTTGGTTTTACAAGTTCCTTTTTTTTTTTTTTTTGTTCTGACCCTTTCAGCAGTGATTGTATGAAAATAACTACTATTTTCTCGCTCCAGTTCCCTTTTTTTCCCTTTTTTCTTCCCTTTTTCCTGTTGTTTTTTTTTTAGGCGCGTTTAAAAAAAGGAAAACCGCAATTTTTTTAACGAGGGGTAATATGTATCGTCATATGGCAAATATAAATTCGTCATCGTGCGTCTTTAAGGTTTGTTTTTTGTATTTGCACGCAAAGTTTTTTGTCATGTTCACCGAAAACCACCGAACACAGTCGCAAATGTCGAACAAATTATTTTTTTTTTTTACTGTACCGGAAGTTGATTTTAAACTTCGGGAAAAAAAAACAATATGGCCGACGACCGATCACGTCGATGCGTAAATTTTAAACCTTTTTTTTTTTGAATTAACCGGAGAAAAATAAAAAAAACATGGCGTTAAATAAAAAATCTTTTTTTTTGTGATAATGATAATGATAATAATAATAATAATAATAATTTAAAAACAAAAAAAAAAGATTTTTTTAAATAACTTTATGCATCGTAATATATTTTTTACGGTTTAATTATCTTTTGTCGGTACCTGTGTTGCGTACCTGAAACTTTTTTTTCTTTCTATCGTTGCAGCAAAATTTAATAAACGCAAAAAAAGAAAAAAAAAATTTTTTATTTATTTAAAATCATAGAGTAATTTTTTATTATTCTATAGCTTTACTTATAGGTACTACTTTTATTATATTTTCGAATTAAAAAATCGATCGATATCGATCTATATATCGATCGAATTTGATAAATACACGGTAGATGTAGCGTTGTCGTCAAACAATCTGTTATTATTATTATTATTACTGCGTTTGTTGGTTGTATTTTTTAAATCCGTGAATAAAAATTTCTTTTAAAAATTCTCCTTCGGTTGTCGTTGTTGTCATTTCACTTTTTTGAGTGATTTTTTTTTTTCAAAATTTTTGTCTTCCCAATTTTTTACTCAAATGAAGAAATATAAAGTTAAAATAGTCATAATAATAATAATGATGATGATGATGATGATAAAAATTCGCAGCATTTTATTTTATACGTACGCGTAGGGGGGCGTATTTATTATCATCATTATTGATAAAAATCAGAAAAAAAAAGAGGGCAGGTGGAGGAGGTAAGAGGAGGGAAGAATAAAATCTTGCATATATGAAAATAAATTTCAACAAAATTCAAATTTTTTTTTTTTTTATATCTTTCGAGAATTTTCCATTATGGATATTAAATATTAATAACGCATAAGCTCAACAGTTGAGTTTTAAGTTGCATAATTGATGATTATGATAAAGTTGGCGGAGTTTTCTCTGTAATTATTTACGTCTGTCTCTCTCTCTCTCTCTCTCTTTCTCTCACTTTTATTTTTTTCTTCTTCCTTTGCGAGAATTTTCATATGCCTCATCCTTCCCCTTTTCGTCTCCCCTTCACATAAATTTTAAAAAATAACCCGTACGCACGCACTCATTCACATCATCCCCTATTTATTAATATTATTATTATTATTATTATCATCAAATAAGAACAAAAAAAAATCAAATTTTTATTTCATCCGACGGTTAAAATATTTCAAATTTATTTTCATAAAAGTATCGCTGATAACTCTTCGTGACTGACAAATCATAAAAATTATTTAAAAAAAAAAAAAAATAATAATAATAATAATAATAATAATAATTTATATTTTATATTTTCGCGTCGGTTAATAAAAATCTTCTTCGTTAAAAAATTTTTATTTTTTATTTTCTCAATTATCGTCTGCTTGTAATAATAAATAATAAATTTTTACGTTATGTTATAAACACATCGTTATCATCATCACCTTTATCATAATCCTCCTATCAATCGGACATAAAATAAACGGCTAATAATAAAAATAATAATAATAATAATAATAATAATAATAATAATAATAATAATAATAATAATAATAATAATAACAATAATAAACATTTTTATCAAGAGAAATCGTTTTAGAAACAAAAATTTAAAAAAAAATTACGCGTCGTGTAATTAGAAAAAAATTTTTTTCTAGCTTTGATTTTCATTTTCTCGTCTCACTATTACACGTCAATAAATGTTAAAATATTTATATTATTTTGAAAATAAATAAATTTAATAAATTTTATTGACACGTTTTGATTTCATTCTTATTATTATTAATTTTTCGGTATAAAAAATTTACGTTTATCATCATCATCATCATAATCATCATCATTATTATTATTTAACGTTTTGTAATTTTTCCGATATTATTTCCCGTTCGTATAAATTATAATCATTATCATTATCATTATTATTACTGTAATTGTTATTAATTTTTGTTTTTTTTTTTTATTCTCCCGAAAGAGTTATCGATTAGGTAATAAGTAATAATAATAATAATAATTATTATTATTATTATTTTTTGTCGTTTCGTTTTTATTTATTTATCAACGTCAAGAAGAAAAAAAAAACAACGATGATAATAATAATAAATAAATAAATAAATAAAAAATGGAAAAAAATAAAAAATTCGAAAATGAAAAGAAAAGAAATTAACAGTCGAGAGAAAGCAGCAATTATTATTATTATTATTATTATTATTATTATTATTATTATTTTCACACTCTTTTGAAATTATTGAATTATTTTTCCACGGGTAAAAGCCGACAACAACAAACGTACAAACACAACAAACAAATAGACAGACAGAGATGCGAACAAATGCATGCGAATGCTTTAATTCGTTTAATTAAATTTCGTACCTTAAAAAAATACCCGCAATAATTTGCTCTTTCTCTCTCTCTCTTTTTTTTTGTTGTTGTTGGTTGTTGGTTGTTGTTGTTGCTTCCTTCCATTTAATACAAGAACCAGTTTGATTAAATAAAAAAAAAAAAAAAAAATTATAAAAAAAAGTCTCCCAAGAAAAAAAAAAAAAAAAAATGTACCAAGGCGAAGGAGGTATATAAAGACTATCATTACATGAATAATACGTAGAAAGATAAGGTGGGCAGGGTTCGGTGTAATGGGTTCTGGATCGATTTTTATATTTATCATAAGTTAAACATAATTTCCTTACTTTTCCTTAAAAAAAAAAAAAAAAAAAACTGGAATCCGTGGTGTGTGTGTGTGTGTGTGCTTTGAAATAGCATGAAAATATGCAATTCCAAACGAAACTCGGGTTAATTTAAAAATGAATTCTTATTGGTCGACTGGTTTTTCTCAATATAAACCGACTTTATTATTATTATTATTACCATAAAGTTAAATATATTTTTTTTTCGGTCAATATCATCATCATCATCGTTTTTTTTTTTTAACTTATCGTGTGTACGCCATTAAAATTTTTTTTCCAATCATTTTTTTTTATATTAAATAAATTCGTAAGATAAGCCGACATGATGTTCCTCTTGTCGTAATTTAATTAAATACCCGGTTTAATCAAGTTTTATTATTATTATTATTATTAACATACTCATCACGTAAATTTTGCAAAAAATTTCATTATTATCATTATTATTATTTTTAATAATCTTTTCTCATCAAATAAAAATTTATAAATAAATAAATAAATTTTTTAAAAAATTTATATTAAATTAAAAATTTATTAATTATTTATTAACTTTGGGGTTATTCACATCAACATCGAACTTATTTGTTACGATTTATGAATTCGCGATAATAATAATAATGATAATGATAATGATAATTTTTTTTCAAAATTTAAATTTTTTTAAAACGGAAAAGAAAAAAAATAAAAATTTCGAATTAAAATACGAACGAAACCGACGGACGAGGCGGACAAAAACAAACGACAACAAACAAAATCGAATGTTTGATTAATAATAATAATAATGATAAGAATAAGAGGATATAAGTAATAAAATTCTTATTTTCTCGTACGATAATAATAAAAAAAAAATTTTTTTTTTCTTCCATGCCTGGCGTCCATCACGTATTCGATAGATGGTAAAAAAAAAAATTTATCTTGTTGGTATCGTTTATATATATATATATAAATAATTTAATGTTGAATTTTTTTTTTATTATAAAAGAAAAAAGTTTAAAAAAAAAAAAAGAATAATACACCTGAGTAATTACAATAAAGCCGTGACGAAACACAATGGCGGAGATTGAAGATGGTTGTATAAAAACGTTTTTAAAGTTAAGGCACACACACACCCTTCCCCTCGTTTTTTTTTATTCCCATGATATTTTTCTATATATTTTTAAGATATTATTTAAAGATAAATAAAAACAAAATGGCCGTCGTCGTCGTAGTCGTTGAATGGTTTATTAATGGTATCTATACAACGAATACATCGTCTGGTATCGTTGCTAAATACATAATAATTTATTTATTTATTTATAATAGGATACATAATTTCGATAAATACTTGCTTGATACTCGTAGGAATCAACTTTCTAAAAACTTTTATCGAGTTATAGGATACGTATATATATATATTTTTATCTGATTTGAATAAATAATAATAATAATAATAACGTTGTAAGGAGAGAGAGAGAGAGGGAGATAAATGGAGCTTTTTTTTTAAATTAAAAAACGACAGAGAGGGGCAAATCACAATAGAAAGTAAAAGAAAACGCAAATTACCATAATTTTAGAAAAAGTTCAAAAAAAGACAAACATTCGACGACGTAATTCAATTGTGCCCCGTTGAAAAAATTAAACCGAAAATTCTGATGACTTGCACCAATTCACGTGTCGCCAGGTATTTCAGGTATAACAACAACAACAACAATCATCTTTTTTTTCGAACGCGACAATCAACACTTAATCATGTGTTCGGAAACTAATAATTGAAATTACTTTTTCCTTCTTTCCACGAGTACTACCAATTTCCGCAAAATGAATCCGTAAATTTTCTCTTTCTAATTACACGTCTCTTTTTTTTTATTGAGGAGATGAGGGGTGGATGGGTAATAACGTACCAATACTACTACTGCTAATAATAATGTTTTTTGAGGGTTGACACCGATGATGTAATGGGTCTCAAATTTCATTACTATATTGAATACAACACCAAATTTTTTTACGTTCACTTTCGATGAGAAGAAAATACACGTGCACACGCACGTACACACACACAAACACGTTCACGTGTATTTTTTTTTCATTTTTATACTACTCCATCATTAGAAAAACCGCAACCGAAAAAAAAAGAAGGAAGGAAAATTAACTTCGACCCCTGATCGAATTATCCTTTAACCCCTTTGACTTCGTGACAAATAATAAGGGTTGTTGTTGGTTGTCTCTTTCTCTCTCTCTCTCTCTTTTTTTTTTTCGTTATATTTCGTAAAAACGACAACGACAAACATATTTTTTTTTTTGTTTAATTTCTAAAAATTTTTTTGCGGTTTGCCAAAAGGTGATGTCGTTTGGTTTTTAAATTTAAAAAAAAAACCAAAAATAAAAAAAATTTTGTTTTTA
>NW_002987010.1:401244-466355 GCF_000006295.1 Pediculus humanus corporis
CGATTAACGGTTTCATAAAAATTTTATAAAAGATTTTGAACTCTTTTCCCTCTCCCCACCCCCCCACCCACCTACTGCCCCCCTCAAAAAAAAAAATTATTCGATCGGAAAATAAAATAAAAGAGTTAAAAAGTTTTTTTTAAAAAAAAGATGTGGGAAACATTTAAAAAAAACAAAGAAAACAAAAAAAAAAGGAAAAAATTTTTTTTTTTTGTGTGTGTGCAAAAAATAATAAAGTAATTAAAAAAACATTATTAAATTATTATTATACACTTTTTTGTTTGTTGTCGTGGTTGTTGTTGTTGTTGTTGTAGCTTTTAATTTGAAAAAATGTTCGGAACAGAAAAAAAAAACAAAAAAAGAAAAGAAATAAAATGGGTTAAGGTTAATGACATCGAAAAAAAAAAATTCTGATCGACAACAAAGTGTTAATATAAAAAATTTAGTCTGCTGTCAATTGTTAAATGATAATAAACAATGAAAAAAAAAAGTGGCAGCAGACAATCGGGTAGATGGATGATATAAATACCCTAAAGTGGATAAGAAAAATCGTTAAAAGAGCCCACACATTTTTTCTCATCAGCTTTTCACTCGTACGTACACAAATGGGTAAAAGAATAGCCGATGATGATAATGATAATGATGATGATGATGATGATGATGGCGATTGTGGTAGCGATGATAAGTGAGAACTTTAAAAGAAAAACTGTCGCATTGTTTAAAAAGGATTTTTTTTTTTCAACATCCAAACGGTAGTAAATTTACATCAAACGAAAATCTAAAACCACGATAATCGCATACAAATCATGATTTTGTACGTGTCAGTAAAAAAAAAAAAATTTTTATTTTATTCGAATGTGTGAAATAATTTTTTTTTATAATAAAAATCCTAACCCGAAAATCTTGAGTACAACAACCATCCGTGAGATAAATCCGATGAAAAATTTCGGATTGATGAGATCATAAGAGACGAATTCATAATTATGATGGACGTGAAAACGTACAAACAGAACAACAACAATAACAACAACAAACGTAAGATTCCAGTTTAATCATATATTCATTTATCACTTTAAAAAAAAAAAAAAAAAAAAAAAAAGTCATGACGTTTAAACCGAAGAATTCTCCGGACCAAACAAACACCAAACAATTTTTTTTTTTCTTTCTTTCTTTCTTTTTTATACGTTACAAAAAAACATTAATATTATTATTATTATTATTATTATTATTATTACTATGAATACTAAGTACCAACATAATTCGTTACAAAGTTTTTTTTTTTTTTTTTTAATAAATTATTATTTAAACAAATGTTTTACATAATGAAAAACACGTTTTAAAATGTTGGCGGCAGTTGTTGGGTAAAAAAAAAATTTTTTTTTTTTTATTTCATTCGTTACGTACGAATTGTTTTAAAATAAATTTTATTCTTTTATTACATAAAGCAGACGATATTTTAAACGATAAAATTTTTATTTACTCTATGATTTTCCGAATAGAAAAAAAAAAAACCTACAACGTCATCCGACGGTTAAAATTTTCATTTTACGATTTCAAACAACTTTTTCTTTTAAATGCAAAAAATTTTAAAACAAAATGGCCGCCGACGATGTTGTTTATAAAAAATTATTTCTAGTCATAAAAAAAAATTTTTTTTATATATCTTCATGATGAAATAAAAATATTTTTATAATATCGAAGACAAGTTTTTTTTCTTTTACGATGAATTTTTCGAAAGGCGTTTTAAATTTTTTTGTTTACTCCCAAAAAGTGTAAACGTGCGTGGCCGTGCACACGAAGGCCAAGTGGGTGGATTTTTTTTTTATTAAGGTATCAAACCTGCGTTAAACTCTCTCTAGCTTGTTTTTAAATATTCGATTATTATTATTATTTAAAAAGTACTTGAAAGAATAAAAAAATCACAAGTGACACCACATGTGATGATCACTAAAAAACTCAACAACCCTATTAAAACACGAACGTTTGAAAGAGAGAGAGAGAATAACGGATAACAAACAACAAACAACAATAATGTATATTATATAATTAATGATAATAAAGTTACATGATTAGTCTTAACAAAAAAAAAAAAACGGTTCAATTGCAAAACTACTAAAAATACATAACAATGATGGTAAATGAATTTAAGAGAAAAATTAAAAAGAACTATAACCTTATAATTATCTTATGGCTACCGTAGCTCTACTTAACGTAAACAATTACGACCGAAATTATTTAACGAAATAATGATAACAATAATTAATAAACACAAGTGAGAATTTAAAAAAAAAATTAATTTATTGTTAAAAAAGAAGATGTGAGAGAGAGAGAGAGAGAGGAGGGGGGGAGTGAATGGGAGGAATAATGTAAAAGCAGAAGAAAAAAAAAAATGGAGGATTTAAATAGAAAAAAAAAAAAGCTGAAACGTACAAAACGACTCGAGGGCTTTAATACGATGAGTTACAAACAACACCTTTGTGTGTGTGCGTGTGTGCGTGTGCGTGTTTTAATGTTTCATATCGTAACATCCCAACCTGTTTGCCGGGTGTTTTCATCAAGATACAACAACAAAAATCTTCCAATAATCGATTAGAATATTAAAAAAAAAAAAAAAAAAAAAATTCAATATATAACCAAGCCCTTTAAACATAAGGTTCAAATGATTTTTCTTTTTTATCGTATATTTTTATCAGGGGGCCTTTAAATCAAAATGGCCGCGTACGCTCACGTTTCTCTTTAAAAAAAAAAAAAAAAAACCTCCTATCTCGTCCTTTTTTCTTTCTCTCTCTTTCTATCTCTTTCTTTCTCTTTCTATTTCCTCTTAAACTGTGTAATTGTGTATTTTTTTTTTTTAGTTCTTTATTCAATACCGAAACACTAAATTTAAAATAAAATTTTTTTTTTAACTTTTCGCCGACCGATTTTTTTTTTAAATAATCAAAGAGGGTTGAAATTTTTTTTTTTTTCTTATTCCTTCCTCCCTTTTTTTTTTTTAAATTTTCATCCCTTTCCGAAACCTTTTTTTTTTTTTCTTTTCCGACCAATTTAACATTTTTTTCTTGTTTTTTATTCTTCAGTTTTTTAGTTAATTTTTTTTTCTTTTTTTTCCCTTCGCGTTTATTTTCTTTTTTTTAACGAATAATTTTCTGTAAAAAAAAAAAAAAGAAATTTTGCTCTTTTTTTTTTGCTCCGATTCTATAAGAATTAAATTAAATGAAAAAGCAAAAAATTATCCGTTGCAAAAAAAAAAAATTTGTTGGAATAATTTTTAATTTTTTTTTTTTTGTAAAAATAAAAAATCAATAAAATCTATTTAGAATTTTCATTAAAATTTTTGTTTTATGTTTATTTAGAGGATAATAAAAATAATATTTCAGGTCGTCACCTAACAAACGACAAATTGTTTGTTTGTTGAGTTTTTTTTTCGGTTTAAAAATTTCTTTTTTTTATTTAACTTTAAAATTTTTTGTTTTGTGATTTTTTTATCGAGAGTAAAAAAAAAGACAATCAAAATCAAACGAAATCCTTTCGTCAAATCGTTTGCATTCTCGTTAACAACCGGACAAACAAAAAAAAAAACAAAACAAACGGATACACAATCACACAATTTTACAGTCTAATTACATTTGATTTGCAAATGGTTTTCGGTCATCAGTTAGAAATTAACTTAAACAATTTTATTCTCTTCATTTAATAATAATTTATCATAATTTTATCAATTTAAAAATAACAACAACAACAAACAACAACAAACAATAATAAAATCTCGTCAAAAAAAGTGACTTTGAATTTGAATTTGAATTTTTTTTTTTGGCAGGTGAAAATAATGAAACGAAATCCGATTAAAAATTTATTATCATCTCATTTCAATAGAAAGTTTTTTAAAATGGCCGCCGCTAAAAGAAAAAAAAAAACTAAACGATATATTTTTTTTTGTTTGAAACAAACAAATTTTTTGTTCAATAGAAAAATAGACAAAAACAGAAACGTACAAACAAACAAACAAACGCCGAAGGGAAATTTGAAAAAATATTTAGTCCCCCACATTCTTAGAAAAAAATTTTTTTTAAAAAAAATTCCCAAACGAATAAATTTTCAAAGAAGGGAATAAAATCCCAGAACGAATAAATACGACAATTATTTAATAAGTGTTAATAATAATAGTAATGATAATAATAATTATTAATTAATAAAACGGGGGGGAAAAAAAAGACCGACGGTAACAATTCTTAAAAAACGTTTAATAACCGTCTCTATTGATTATTTCCATTTAAATATAAAAAACAAAATGGCGTCCGAATTCATTCAATAAAAATTTTCCCGTGAAAAAAAATTTCAAGGTCGTTTGTCTTCCTGCCGATAAAAGTTTTTTTTTTCAATATGATATTATCATTATTATCATTATTGATAATGAAAAAACTTGATGATAAGAATCGTCAAATATATTTTCAAATTCCCCCCCCCCCAAAAAAAAATTAAAATCACGGGAAATTTTTTTTTTTCCCATCATCATGAAATAATAATAATAATATTTTAAATATTTTAAAAGTGGAAGAAGAAAAAAGTGGCAGAGATGAAGAACTCCAAAAAAAAAAAAAATGCCGGATTAGGTACCGTAAGTAGAAAAATTTTTAATTTTCTTTTCATCCATCATGTTCGTGATTGATTACCAACATAAAAAAAAAAAAAAAAAAATTTTTTTTTTTTTTGCTTACGTCATTCTGTCACGGATTTACGCAACTTACCATTTACCACCCTTTGTTTAAAAATCTTTTTTTTTCTTTCTTTTTTTTTTTCTTTTATCATGTTCATCGTTATTATTATTATCGAGCGGTTACACGAACGTACGCACGCACACACACGTAAATACCTTTTTATCGTGCGTGTATTTGTGCGTGAGTGCGTAAATACGAGACTTAATAAGGTGGTAAAAAAAAAAATCAAACGACCACCACCGTGAATTTAAATTCATTTTTTTTATTTATTAATAATAATAATAATAATTACCCGTAAAAAGAAAAAAATTATTATTATTATTATTATTATTAGTATTAGTATTAGTATTATTATTATTAATATTATTATTATTACAGAGATCCTTCCAAATATTATTTGAAAAAGAAAAAAAATTAATTACCATCAAAATAAAAAAAAAATTATTAAATTTGAAATGTGTAAATGGTAATAATAATAATGACAATAATAATAATAATAACAACAAAAATTAACACGTTTATTATTATTATTATTATCATTATCATTATTATCATCATTATTATTATTACTATTTCGACAAGTGTATATATGAAAAAATTAATTGAAATTTAAAAAAAGTCGTTATTAAAATTTTTCGAATTAATCAAAATAAAATTACCGTAATAATAATATTAATGAAAAATTTGCGTTTGATCCAACGTAATTCATGATGTTTAATAATAATGATAATAATAACAATTATTATTATTATTATTGTTCATTAATAAATTGTTATTGGCTACCGTTTGTTAGAAGGTTTGTTTGCGGACAAAAGGAAAAAAAAATGTGAAAACGGAAATGAAAAGAAAGAGAAAACATAAGAAATGAATGATAATCCGTTTGTATAGTTATAAACATGCCACGGTCATTAATCAAAATGATAATAATAATAATAATAATGATGATGATGATGATGATGATGATGTGAATGATTTGATACTGATTAGGGATACCGTAAATTATTTTTTCAACAGGTGCGTGTGCGTGCGTTAAAATTTTTTTTATAAACAAAACTCGAAAGATAATAAATAAATAAATTGAAAATTTTTTCTAGAAATTTCCGTACGAAATTTTTGCAAACAGTCCTGCCAACATTTAAATGTTTAAAAAAAAAAAAAAACGGAAAATAAAAATTTTTGTAAATTTTTTTTTTTTTAATTACGTTATTGACACGATTAATTTAAAAGATGATTTTTTGCATTTTGACGTGGCACTAACCAACGATTTTTAATTTAAAAAAAAAATATCAAACGTAATAAAAAATAAAAATTTATAAAAATAAAGAGGACAGTGAATGTTTAATTTTTTTTATAAAAATGTAAAAGTTGTTGTTGTTTGTTGTTTGTTGTTGTTGTTATTTCGTGACCCTAGAAATCAGCCATCATCAGCTCATCGTGTACGTCTAATTATTCAAAAAATAGGAAAAAAAATTTAAAAAAAAAAAAAATAATTATTAAATATTGAAAAGAAAAAAAAACGTGGCGTTAATAATATTTACGTGTAAATACACGTGTATCCTCGAGGGTAACAAAATAACAAATTATAAAAAATAGCGTATCTTACACATTTGTTTGTGTTGTTAAATTCTAATCAATTTTTAAAATTATTTTATTCCCGTTTTATTTATAATTTTATTATCCTCACCCCCCAACCCTTATCTCTCCTCCCTTCTCTTCTCTTCCATTTTTTTTTAATAATAAAAATAATTGTTTTAAGTATAAAAAAACAAAAAACAGTCCGTTCGCTCTGACATACCCGTATTTATTTATTTATTCTATGATTTAACAATTATTATTATTATTATTATTATTATTATTATTATTAAAAATTATTGGATCGTTGGACAATTCCTAGGGTTTCAGGTTGTTTTTTTTTTTTTAGGTTTTGTTAATAAAAAAAAAAAAAAAGAAAAAAATTTTTTAAAGAAGAAAAAGATTCGCATGAATGTAAAATAGCCTCACGTTTGTGCTATTGACTTTCTGTAACCACGTTTTTTTTTTTTTTTTTTTTTTTTTTATTTAATCATCTTTAAAATTGCTTGAAATAAAAGTAGTAATAATAATAATGATAATAATAATAATAATAAATGATGATGATAATAATAATTGGGAAAAGGAGTACGCACGAGGGTTTTTCGTCTGCGTTTTTCTTTCTTTTTTTTTTTTTTTTATTCTGGAATTTTTGTTTATTGACCCGATTCCTGGGAAAATTTTATTTTTTTGAACTGGAAGCAGATAAAACAGAAAAAAAAGAAAAAATTAAAAACGCGAGAGTTATAAAAAAATTTTTTAAACGACAAAATAAAAAAGGTCGAGAAAAAAAAGTTTTTTTTAAAAAAAAAGCAATATGGCGGCGTCGAACGAAAAGTAAAAAAAAAAAATTATAAATTGAAAAATCGATAAAAAAAAATTTTTTATTTTCATTTTTTTTGAATAATTTAAATTTCTCACGCCTTGCAGACAGCATTATTATTATTATTATTATTATTATTATTATTATTAATATTCCGTATAAATTGTTCGAAAGTAATTTTTTTTTTATTTCATTTTTTTTTTTTTAAATTTCACGACAAAAATAAAAAGAAAAAAAAAAATTTTTTTTTCGATTCGAATCGTTAATCAGTAAAACCTTAAGTTTCAAAAGGAAAAAGAAAAAAAATTTTTCTTTCGAATAAAATAATAATTTGCTATCGTACAACAGCCGCTGACAATATTCATATTTTTTTTTTTATTTTGCTTTCGTGAAAGAAAAATTTTTTTTTTCCCGATCCGTTCATTATCGACGCTGAAATTTTATAATGAAACAAAAAAAAACCGAAAAACAAAAAATCCGCCGACGCATTAATAAACGGCAGCAAATTCTAAAGCAAAATTTATCGATTAAATGTTTTTTTGCTTTTCCAAATATTTTTATCAAGGGCATTATCAAAAAAAAAACCTTTTAAAAAATTTAACGTTTTAAAAAAAAATTAATTTGGGCGGTGATAAAAAAAAAAATTTTTTATTTATTTCTCTTAAAGGTGTGTCGAAAATGACGTTAAATGTCAACAAATTAAATTTTTTATTTTTTGCTATGGTTTACGTATTTGCTAAAAAAAGCAAAAAATCGACGACCGTAAAAATTTTTTTATTATTTTTTTAACCGTCACGCAAATAAAAAAATTAACAAAAATTAAATTGTTATTATTATATTTGCTACCATTAAACTTTTTCGTATACAAAAAAAAAAAAAAATTGCTGTCGTTCGACGATTTAAAATTAATTTTCACACGATTTGCAATTTGTGCGTGTGCGTGTGCGTGCGTTTACACGTAGGCGCGAATAAAATTATTATTTCTTTTGAAAATTTTACCGAAATGTTAATCCATCCATCGTCACCCACACGTCAAACCTAAAAATTTTTGTTTTATTCCCGCCGCTCCCACACTTTTCCCCACCTCCCCACTCCTGTTTCCCCCCTTACGCAAGAGCAACCCATTTTGTTGTTAAAAAAAAAACAATCGATAGCAACACGATTAATCGAATATGTTTTCGATAGTTTAAACAAAATATATTTATAAATATATTTTTTACTGCGTATGAATCGTTGCTATTATTATCATAATCATTATTATTATTATCATTATTATTATTATTATTTTTACGAGAGGTATCGGCCATGAACAAGTTATTTGTATAATTTTTATGCATGTTTTATTCCGTTACGCCGATTTACTTTTTCTTCTTCTTCTTAATCTTGGTGAGCACCATTAAAAAAAAAAAACTTTCAAACAACCGGGATACCTTTTCCGATATTTTTTTTTCACTTTTGCGTAAATACTCGCGTACTTGCGTGCTTATGCGTGAGTATGCGTGCGAAATCTACCTGTAAACCTCTAAGAAATCGAATAGGAAAAGTATCCTGGAAAAAAGTCTGGAATAGAAAAAAAAAGAATCGAAGCGTTCAAACCGTCGACGATTTTTTAATAAAATTTTCACGACGTGTGTGTGTGTGCGTGAGTGCGCGTGTGCAAATTTTCTGCGGTTAAATGTCTCATAATGATATTAGAATATAATATTTTAAGTTGGCATTTTAAAAAATTTGGCATTTGAATGTTTGTTGTTGTTGAGTTCACGCCTTTAAAATATTCAACTTTAAATATGCACACGAATTGTAAAAAACAATATATTATTATTATCATCATCGTTTATGTGACGTCATTTTTAAAATGTTTTTTTTTTAACGCGGCGAAAAGAGAGAGAGAGAAAACATTTTTCTAAAAGTCATAATAATAATGATGATGATGATGTCACAAAAAAAAAAATTCCCACATGAGTTTAAGAGTGAGAGAGAGAGAAAAAGGTTGCCGCGCATTTTTTTTTCTTTTTCTTTACTACAAAAATAATGATTGTAGTGGTTGTAGTAAAAAAAAAAAAAAAATGGTCAGTCAGTCAGTCAATTTGTTGCCAAGTCATTTGTTTTCTGTTTGTTTCTGTAACTCGACTTCCGTGGACAAACGGTAGCACATCTTTTTTTTTTTGTTAATGTAACCGTGCGTTAACAAGTTTTTATGTGTTTACCTTTTGAAAAGATAATTTATGTTTTGAAACCAACATAAAAATTTTTTTATCTTTACCTTTTCTCTCACTCTTTCTCTCTCTCTCTCTCTTTCCTTCTTATTTTCTCAAGCTTTAACCTAATGTTTAAAAAGACGGGGATTTTATGTTTGTTTTCATTCTTTTCTTCAGCTGGATGGTTTTGTACAATGTAAAACTTTTTTTTTTTTTTTTTACTGTCTGGAAGGACGAAGATTCACGTAATATAAAACCTCGATCTTGAGATTTCTGTGCAAAAGGAAGTTTGTTTGAAAAAAAGAAAAAGAAAAACTTCACACTCGGTTGAATTTCTGGCCTTTGAATTGTTTGTCCTACCGGAAGTTTCCTTATATGCTTTATAAGTTCAACCTTGCCTTACTACTACTCATCATCATGACATGCAGACATTTATGAGAACGAAATTTAAAAAAAACTACAAACAAACAAACGATGTTGGTTTGTTTTTGATAAATAATCCATCCAAAAACCCCTCCAATCACCAAACGTTTAAATTTTTAAATATTTGTAAGGTAAAATTTAAAACAAACGAAACAAACAAACAAACAATCGTTTACATAGAATGTTACGTAAATGCCACCGCCACCGCCACCACCGGAAGTGTCAAAAGTA
Source organism: Pediculus humanus corporis (assembly GCF_000006295.1). Taxonomy (NCBI): domain Eukaryota; kingdom Metazoa; phylum Arthropoda; class Insecta; order Psocodea; family Pediculidae; genus Pediculus; species Pediculus humanus. The sequence continues at coordinate 411,204 of NW_002987010.1, forward strand.
ACCTAATTAAAAGGACATCCTCATTCAGACGTACAAAAATCAAACACAACAAACAACAACAGCCAAATAAATTTCTCTTTTTCTTATCGTTTGTTTTAAAAGTTTTCGTTTTTTTTTTGTCTTTTGTACGTTATTCAAGGTTTCTCTTTGTTTTTATTAAACAATCAGAATTGTTTGTCATCGGTAAACCTTCCTCTTCTTCATTTTCTTCATCTTCTTCTTTTTCTTGGTAATGGTTGTTTGAACGTGTCATAAATAACGTAAAAATTCAAAGAGAAAAACGTGATTCGAAAGGATTTTTTTTTGTATATTTCAAGGTAACAAACAAAAAATATTTTGTCGAAAAATTGAATATTCACGAATTGAATGATACAAACGCAACAAACAAACAAACGAAATCATTTTTTATTAAAAAAAAAAAAATTAATTTTAACGTCATCGCTATAAATTCTTAATAGCAAAAAATTTTTGCTATTAATCATTTTTATAGGTTTTCCAAGGTTTTAGTTTTTTTTCACAACCGCCATTTTTAACATCGTAAAAAAAATAAAATTTTATTTAACGGGTACCAACCCACTAACAACAACAACAACCAGCTCAACAATCCAACCAATAAAAATAAAACAACAACAGAGTAATAATTTATTTTTAATAAAAATAAAAAATTCCAGCGTCGTAATACCAAAAAAAAAAAAAAATTATTTTATCTAACAACAAAAACAACAACAACAACAACCGCAAAAAACTACCAACACTAATAATAATAATAATAATAATAATAATAATAATATTTTATTAAAAAATTTATAAATATTGTTTTGAATATACACTTATTATTAAAATCCACGAATAATAAAAACATAAAAATTTTTTTTTTATTTTTTATTTTTCCATTCCAGGATTTTCAGGAACGTGACGTGACGTCACACAATTGAAAATTTCCAAAAGATTTCACATCCGTTCCAAACAATATGTTTACCTTTTGTTGTTTGTTTACACGCATGATTTCAAATCGGGAAATTTTTTTTATAATTCAATCAATTAAATTTACCGCATCGGTTACAAATTCACCCTTAAAAATTAACCCTTAAAAATTATTATTTTGATAACATATCAATCGTAATTAATATCAACAAACAAACAAACAAACAAAGGATCAAACAATAAAAATAAAATAAAATCCGTCAAAATTAATACCACCGATCAAAAAAATAATAATAGTAATATTAATTAATTGGATTTAATTTACCTTTAACAAAAAAAAAAAAAAAAAAAATGGCGCACGTCCTTTTCCTTTGTCGTTCCTGGGAGGGAAAGGGAGGGAAGAGGGGGAGGGTGGGGGGGAGTTGTTAGCTTTTAAAAAAATTAATAGAAAATTTTTAAATTTTATGCATTCGCCGACCGACGACGTAAAAGAAAAAAAGAAAAAAAATTTTTTTTTTTTTCCAAAACGTGAATGAGGAGACGATGCATACGTGAGGGTGGAAAAGGAAGTGACGCACTTTTAAGGGAAGAAACAAAAGAAAAGTAAAAAATTGAAACCATTCAATGAAATCATTCCACTCGTGTTAACCCGAATTACCCCTAATTACACAATCATCAACAAAAAAAAATTGCGTCTTGTTAACTTTTCATTCTTTTTTTTTTTTTGGAGTCCAGTTCAAGGAATTATAATAGTTGGATTAACCTCCGGGGGGGCGGGGGGCGGGGTGGGGTGTCCCGAAAAAAAAGGGAAAAAAATGAATGAAAAAAAATTACGAGAGGGTTTTAAAATCATCCCCTTTAATTTAAAAAAAAAAAAAAAACGTAATCTAGTGATGATGACGTAAAAGTTAATTAATGAACAGATAGAATATTATTATTATTATCGTTTATCTATCGTACGTATTTTTTTTTGAAATCTAATAGACGTAATAAATTAAATAAAAATAATTAATTTTACGGTAAAATAAAAATTTTCTTCTGCTTTAAATAATCTATACGTTTATCACGATACGATGGAATATAAAACCATTTTTATAATATTCAATATATACGATGAGAAATTTAATTAATGATTCTATAAAAAAAAAAAAACATGGGAAACGATAATAATAATAATAATAATATTTAAATTTTCCAACAAAAAGTTTCTCACATGTATGTAAAATAATAATAATAATAATAATAATAATAATAATACGTGAAAACAAATTAAAAATTTCCGGAAGTGAATTATGATGAAAAATCAAAATGAAATATTTAAATGGCGACCGACGACAGAATTTTTCGCGTGACGTGTAAATAAATTTTTTTTTTTTTTTTTTTTAACGTGGAAATAAAATTACACGGTTGAATTTAAGAAAGTAAAACGATGACGATGGCGATGGCGATGGCGATGGCGACGACGCCAAAAAAAAAAAAGTTAATGATAAAGATGGCACTAATGCCAAAGACAAAATATAGTTTTTAAAAAAAAAAAAAAATTTTTTTATGTGTGTGTGTGTGTGTGTGTGTGTGTAATTAATGAAAAATAAGAAAAAGAAGAAGGAGATGATGATGATGATGAAGAAAGAGGTGAGGAAGATGAGGAAGAGGAAGAAGGACAAAAAAAAAAAAACTTTCTCAAGATATTTTTATGTGCTTCTGTACCATCTAATTACGTCACCCGACCATATATATAAATAAAAGGAGGGAAAGTGTTGTTGTCGTCGTCGTCGTCGTCGTCTCCGTATAGTCCTCACACGACACCTGAAAAAAATTTAAAACTCGTTACCCAAATCGAAAAATAATAATAATGATAAAAACAACCGACGTGAATTCAGGAGTCTTCTCATCAGAATCTTTTCCCAGAAGGCGCGATGATACAATTCGAAATGTCATTCTTTCTAACAACTACCACTACTACCACCACTCCTACCCCTACCACTACCACCACCACAACTCCTACCACTACCACTACCACCACCACCACACATTCGTACACCAAAAAAGTTTTTTTTTTTTTTTTTTAGGTACCTTGGCCTTAGTTTAAGGGCAAAGAGCGAGAGCGAGCGCGAAAAAGCAATTAGGAGAGCACTTTGTAGTTCAGACTCGTGACGCCAGGGGCGTTTACGTCTCCTCCTATCAACTACTTATCTCTCAACCCTGATGTTATTTTGTTTTATTTTTTTTTTTATTTTAAAATAATTTTTTTTTTTTTTTTTGCGTTCGAAGCTGTTAATGCGATGATGATAATGATGATGATGATGTCTCCCGCGGGTAGGAGTCATCCAGATAGACAAAGTCATCGCTTGAATATATTTTGGAATAAGTTTGTTTTTTATCTTTGTGAGAAAATCAGTGTGGCAAAAATTGTTTTCTACATCCCACTCTCACATACTTTTTTTTTTCTTTTCTTTTCTTCTTTAGTTAGACGATTTAAAAGTTGAATGGATTTATTATTATTATTATTATTATTATTATTATTATTATTATTATTATTATTATTATTATTATTATGCGTAGCGTATACGCGTGCGGGTTCGCGGCTAAGAAAATGGATGGGTAAATTTTAATGATAAATTAATTGGGGTATATTTTTTTAGGAAAATTGAGAGAAAGAAGGAAAAAAGGTTTGTTAAACAAAATGGAGGGGGAAAAAAAATTACGGAGATATTTTTAAGTATAATCGAAAAACTTTACAAATGTCGTCTTATTCCAAAAAAAAAAAAAAAAAAAAACAATGCTGGAGAAACAAAAAACTCCATCTTAAAATTAATAATTGAAATTTTTTGAGCGAATGAAACGAATGAGATCGATTGGGAGAGAAACAAAAGAAAAAGTATTGCCAACATTAAAAAAATAAAAACAAAAAATTTCTGTCGGAAAATTAACGATATTTTCCATATGCGATGATAATTTTTTTCGTAATTGACGTGGCATTAGATTTTTTAACCCATTGTTTAATATTTCGACACTTTTTTTTCGGTTTCAACTCGTTTGTCAAATGAACGACAACAAAAAAAAAAGGTCGTCGAATAAAAACCCTTTTTTTTTTTTAGTTTAAATAAAATAATATTTATCAAAAATGATTTTTAAAAATGATAAGAAAAACCTGGCTGGAAAAAAAGAAAAAAAAATTTTTTTCTCCAGCTTTCTCCAAACACCTGGAAAAATTAAATTAATATCAAAAAACAAAAAAAAAAAGAAAAATCAACGATTTATGTTTTGTTCAATTGTTTTCACGTTTAGTTTAATTCTTAAAAAATCAATCAATTGATGGAAAAATAAATTTACAGGGACGTATTAAGGATATTTTTTTAACAAACGAATCGTTTTAAAAATTATTTTCCAGGTGGATTTGATTTTTTTCCTTTTTTTTTATCCAGTTTTCCACAAAACATTCAAGTAATAAATTTTCCAGCCAAAAATAAAAATCCTTCGAAATGTAAAAATAAAAAATTAATAATAATAATAATAATAATATTAATGTTCATCGCGTGTTTTAATAATAATAATAATAATATTAATAAAATGTCGCGTTTTTGTAAAAAAAAAAAAAAAATTAATTTTTTTTTTTAAATTGCGACGAACTAAATAAAATTAATAAAATTTTTTATTATTTATTATTATTATTATTATTATTATTATTATTATTATTCCTTTTTCCTTTTTTAATCACGACAATTCGTCACGTGTTTGTTGATGAAGTTTCTGTCCAAATATTTTTATTCCAGATTTTATACCTCATTCCTCCCGGAAAAAATATCAGTTTTTTATTATTTTTAAAACGTAAATAAAACAAAAGTAATTATTTTAAGTTTTCCTCTATTGAATTTTGTTTTGACAATGACGTCATTTGTGACGTAATCAGGATCAGGAAATTCTACGGAAAAAATGGAGTTTTTATTTTTATTTTGGAAGGCGCCATTTTTCGATAGAACGACCGATATTCAAGCACTCGTTACTAAAAAATTGGATAAAAACCTGGAAAAGTGGTGAAAAACTCAGAAGAGTACATGAAACTTGTCGCAATTAAAAATGATAACAGTAATAACAATAATAATAATAATAAAAATAATAAAATAATAATAATAAAATAATAATAATAATAATATAATAAAATAATAATAATAATACAAACTATCAAATAATAATGCAAACGATTCACTCCTATTTAGGTAAAAAAGTAAAATGAAAATAAAGAAAATGAAGAAAGAAAAATGACGTCAGACAAAAATGAACCAATCAAATTCGTTTTTCTTTTTTTTTACTTTTCTTCTGCTTTTCTTTCTCTCTCTCAAAAAAACAAAAACAAATAAACAAATTTTTAAGGTTTCAATAAAACCTAACGGAGAGCGCGGATAAAATTCTCTCTCTATCTATCACTTTACGAATTTTTTTCCAAAATTTCTCCAGCAGGTCTCCAGTTTTCTCCAGAATTCTCCAGATTTCTCCAGTTTTCTCCAGAATTTTTATACTTCTATAGCAGTATCCAGTTATTTCCGCACTTCTCCAGTTTTCTCCAGACTTCTCCAGAAGTTCTCCAGGATTCTCCAAATTTCTCCAGTTTCCTCCAGCAGTTATCCATTTTTGAACAAAAATTCATACATATGATATATACTTGTCAGAATTATTAAATCTTTAAATTCCAGGTGTGTCAACCCGACTGATTATTCTCCCTTTGGAATAAATCCTGGATTATCGTTGATCCTAACAAAGGTTGCGCGTGGGGGACCTTTTCTACATACAGCGATTTCTTGTATATTTTTCTTTTTTTTTTTCGTTAATTTTTATGACAAAATTTTTCTTCCATCGTCAGTGGCATGGCTTCCAGAGCTTCTATATAGAGCTTCTATATATCCGATAACCGGAATAATTTCTACATTTACTCTCCCCCCATCCTGACCAATTCAATCTTTAAGTTTCAGTATTTCAGCTTTTTTCTACTCCTTTGCTATCCCGTTTTTTTTTCCCCGTCGGTACGGACATTATTTTCCAAAAATATACCATTATTATTATTATTATTGTTTTACCGATTTCATTTAATAAAAATGGAAAATATTAATAATAATTATAAGGAGGATGAGGATGACGATGATTTGTTTTTTTTTTTAAGGAAAAACTGTTGGTATTTGGGATTTTCATTGAAAATAAATTAATTATATATATTGATTATGATTTAAAGAGGAAAAAAATCATAGATCGATTATCGATTATCGATCACTCGAAAAAAAAAAAAAACATAATTTTGTTTTCTAATAATAAAACACCATTGTGCATATTTTGATTGTTAAAACGTCACGGAGCCTAATAAAAAATTTTCCGATTAAATTACGACGGCAGCACGATGATAAAAGATTTATATACAAATGGCGTCCAAATGTTTTTTATTGCTAAAAAAACCCAGAAATCAAAAAATTCGACACATTAAAATCCTATAAATAATCCAATTTCCAGTTTTTTTGTTTCATTAGTTCAACGTTTTACCGTTTCATTTACGCGGCGCTAACGATCGGATCGTTATGGGTCGAGTGTGTTTTAAACGTTTATCAATAAGTTAAACATAAGTTTTAACTCTAAAATTAATAAAAAATTTGAAAATTTTCCGTCGGAGTATAGGGCGACATCTATTGAAAATTTTTCAAAATATTTTTAAAACCCTGTGCTGGAAAATTATTTTTAAAACGTGTAACTTTTCCCAAAAATTTTTCTTTTCCGACGGTTAACAATAAACAATCATTATCATCATCATCATCATCATTTTTTTCTCGGGTTTTTAAAAAACTTGATAATAATAATAATAAAACCTTGAAAATATACACGAAACCATCAGCAAACTGTAGACGACTCAATCGTATCAACCACGTGAACATATATATATATATATTTTCTTTTCCCGTTTTTAATTTGAAAAAAAAAGAAATATAATTAGGTACGTACCAGGTACGATTATTACTCTACCGAAGGAGGAGAGAACCTTCACGGAAAGCAAGAATCTATTTGGAAAAAAAAAAAAAAATTTTTTTTTTTTTTTTCAAGGACTTTTTCATTTGACTTTTTTTTTTTCTTTTTGTTTGACCTCACGCACATCAAAATTAACCTGGAATGAGTTTTTCCATCAACAACAACAACAAAAAAGTTCAACGTTTCAAGTTTTTTTTTTTTTAGGCGCAAACCTGATGGTGGTCTTGAATCACCTGGCATAATAATAATAATAATACTTAAATTTTTTTTTATTTTTTTAAATGATCTTATTTTCCTTTTCGTTAAACTTTACAAAATCGAATAAAAACGACAAAAAAACCAACAAACATTCAACAACAACAACCGAAAGGAATTTTTTTTTTTTTTTTATCGGGAGGGTTAAAAAAAAAAGAGAGAGAAATGAAAAACCATAAAAATTTATTAACATCATTTTTTTTTTTTTTTGTGATTTAAAACTATAAATAATTTATTTGACGTCAATGATGGATTGGAAAAAAAAATTCCTTTTTTTATATAAATTTATTATTATTATTATTATTCTCTCTTTTTTTTTTTGCCCATCGGATTCCAATTAAATTTCTTCTTTTTCATCATCAATATCATCATCATCATCATCTTCTTCTCCTCTTCTTTTCATTTTCGATCCATCACTCAGTTTACCTGAAAAACAAAAATTTTTTTTAAAATTTACGCGCGTGTGTGCGTGCGTGTGCGTAGAAAACTCAAATTCGATTCTTCCTCCATAACTCCAACTGGAATTCTCCAGGAATCTTTTTTCTTCAAATTTACCTACGTCATCATAATTACGAACGAATAATAAAAAGCAAAAAATAAAACTTTCACAGCGGAAAAACTCCTCCGTCGATTTTTCCTTTCTCCCCTTTTTTCTACGCTACCACAATAATAATAATAATAATAATAATAATAATCTTTATATAGAATCACAAAGGTGCGAATAAACGCCGCGTAATTATTCACACATAAAATCCCTAATGATGATAATAATAATAATATGGATGATAAAAACCGCAACAAACAAATCCATTTGTTCGTTTTTTTTTTCGCGCCCACGTTAAAGATTTCTGCTTTCCCCTCCCCCTCCCCGTTTTTTATACGCGAGCGCAAAAAAACGTAGGAATAATAATAGTAATAATAATAATAATAAATTAACGAGAGCAAAACAATAATAATTCCGATGATAATAAATTAAATATCTGAGATTTGCCGCCGCCGCCGTCGATCGCGCCTAATAATAAATCCACAAGACAAAAGGCATCGTAAAAAATCCCCAAAATGGTAAAGAATCTTTTATGAGATATGATGATGATGATGATGATCCCCAAAATGGCGGTCCAGTCGTCCCTTTTCCTTATAACCTATGAATTATAACCGAAAAAAAAAAAAACGAAACGAAACCCTAAACATAATTTTATGGTTGGTTGTTGTTGTTGTTGTTTTTTTTTTTTTTTTTTTTTTTTTGACATTTTGTGATAGATGTTAATCGTTTCTCTAAACTAGTTTCTAACGACTTTTAGTTTTTTTTTTTTTTTTTTACGCACGTATTCGGTGTTGTTTATGCGTATGCGTGCGTGCGTGCGTATATATACGTATGTATATAAATAATAATAATAATAAAAAACGCCGCGTATAAATATTTCCATCGTCTATTTAAAAAAAAAAAAAAAACCTCGAGGGATTAAATTTCAAATTCTTAGAAATAATAATAATAATAATATTCGAATGATTTCGTTTTTATGTTTGTTCCTTTCGTTTACGTAACCCAACAACAACAACCACAACGACAACAACCGCGTTTTCCAATTGACAAAAAAAAAAAAAAAAAATTTTAGTCGCGAACAAACGTTTTCGTTAGAATATTTAAACCTACCCTCCCCCCGATCCCGTTTCCGGTGCACATCCTCCCCAAGTCCCAACCTCCACCCCGCCCTCCCCCCGATTTGTTTCCCTTAAGTATATTTTAAAAAAATCCATAAAGAAGCCAAAAAAATAGAAAATAAAAACAATTTCGGTGGTCTTAAAAGGTGAAACGAAAGGTCTTTAGTAAAACGAAGTATATTACTACCCGAAAAGTACTACTACTGCCACTACCACTTTCCTACTTCTACTACCACTACTACTACCAAAAAGTAGCCAAATAATAAATATTTGTGAGCTACGTAAACCGATATACAAATTACAAGTTATTTCTTTTTTAAAAATATGTACATATAAACAAATCATTTGGGTAAACGACTCGGTCGTGATGTGATGGTAGCCGTGACGGGGAGACGAGAACGGGGGGGGGGAGGTGGAGAGTAAAAAGGTGAAAGTAGAGGTGAACGGTGGATGTGAAAGGAAACGAGATGATGAGGGAGGTGAGAGAATCAAAGGGGGAAAAAAAAACGTTTGAAATCCAGTCATGAAAACTGGAAAAGGAGAAAAAGAAGAAGAAACAAACGAACAAACGAACAAACTGGTTGTTTTATTTCTTATCAGTATTCAAATAACACACACAAATCACGGGGTTTGGAGGAAATGACGACCAGTCCAGAAATATTTAAGACTCGAATCCCTTATTTCGAAAGAGAGAGAGAGAGGAAGGGAGAGGGAGAGAGAATCAAAACCTAAAATTATATACATCTCCTTCGTTTCTCGTTTTCCTTTCCATCTTCTTTCACATTATTTTTTATTTTTTTTTTCCTTCATTTTTTTTTTTTATGGAAGGAAACAAAAAAAAAAGAGGATAAAAAGTCGTAATGGCGGCCCGAACAAAAAAAAAAAAAAAATAAATAAATAAAGAAAATGAAATCTTTAAAAGTCACGATTCCAGTACGGGCAACCATTTTATTATTACTTCTCTTTCTCTCTCTCTCTCTCTCTCTATTTCTCGTTTGTCTACTTTTTTTACCATGTTTTTTTTTATCTCTATCTCTCTCTATTTCTCTCTCTCACTCTTCGATGTACCATCCGAGATGTAAGCGAGGGCGTGCATTAAAAAAAGGTGTTTTGACTGGAATGATAGATTACGTGGGACTCGGAATAAAAAAAAAAAAAAAAAAAAAAATCGCTTCGACGTACCATTTTTTTCTTCTCTCTTGTATGCGGCGGCCATATTTATTTTTAAATAAAAATATTTATCCAGGAAAAATATAAAAATTTGAAAAATGAAACATTCCGAAAACCCTCAAATAAAATAAATAAAATTATATCGAGACTGATTCCACGACGTTTGAGGTGAACTAATGACATTTTTACACTTTCCCTCTCCCTCTCCCTTTCTCCTTCTCTTTATCCTCTCGACCTCTTTGATTAAATTTTTCCGGGAGCAAAGCATTTCAAACAATAATTTTTTTTTTTTAAATCAATCAAAGTGCAGTTAAAAAAAATCTCATTTTTAACAACAGGAAAACGATGGGAAGACAAAAGGGAGAGAGAGAGAGAGAGGAAGGGAAAGGGGGGAGATAAAAAGGCTGAACAGGTACAAAAAAAAAAAAAAAAAAAAACGGGGTACGAAAAAAAATCCTCGCATTTAATTAAATTACAATTTAAATTTTTTTAAAATTACATTCACGACCGGCCATTTGTCTTTCCTTTCCTTTTTTTACCACCCATTTCGAGTAATAATAATAATAATAATAATTCGTAGCTTGTGCCGTCGCTCACCCCCCCCCCCTTCTCCCCCTTTTAAAATAAAAAATTACGTAATTAATTCGTAAAATGTCATTTTTACCCACGACGACGACGACGACGACGAACTGTCCGAACCGTTTCCGGAATAATTAAAATGTAATAAAAACGCGAATATATAAAATCTCCGACTCGAATAGTAGGGGTGGTGGTGGTAATAAAGAGGGTGGCGATAATGATGGTGGTGGTATTGGCGGCGGTAATATTACGTTATAAAACGTTACAAACGAAACAAATTAGGTAATAAAAAACGATGTTTGTTGTTGTTGTTTTCTCATTTTTTTTTACCAACTCGGTAGATAGAGATACACGCAAAAATTTATTGCGGCAAAAATAAAACAAATCCGCGGTCAATAAAAAAATCAATGCGAAGGTCAATCAATCTTTCATTTTTCCTATTTTTTTTTTTTTTTTTTAATTCGCCAACGAAAACGAAAAAAAATTCAAATTATTATTATTATTATTATTATTATTATTATTATTATTATTATTATTATTATTATAATTAATTTTTCTTATTTATTGATCCGGATCAATCGACACGAGCGTGTTTGTTTCATAACTAAATACTTTAAAAAACCAAAGTTAAAGTTTGTTTCAAAACAATAACAACACCGGTCAAAGAAGGAAATTAATTATTTTTCCTTTTGCCCCCCCACTCTCCCTCTCACTCCCTCCCCCTATCTCTCTTCCTCTCTCTCTGTCTCTCTTTTTCTAAAACAACAGATTTCGTTTTTTTTCGTCGATTCGTTTCGACAATCGTGACAATCGTGAGGACGGCCGAATCGACCGATTAAATTATTTAAACCGCCCACATTTATTTAATTAATTATTATTATTATTATTACTTGATTTTAAAATAAAAAACCACCAACGATGATTTTACGCGGGATAATAAAAAACAAAACAAAAAAAATAAAATGTCAAAACGACGAAATCTTTTTTTCTTTTTTTTTTCTTTCTTAGAGTAAAAAATTATTTATTTAAAAAATATAATAATAAAAATTCATTTGTGGGAATCGTCTGCTTTTAAATAATAATAATAATAATAATAATAATAATAATAATAATAATAATAATAATAATAATAATAATAATAATAATAATAATAATAATAATAATAATAATAATAATAATAATAATAATAATAATAATAATAATAATAATAATAATAATAATAAAAGAAAAAAATGAAATTCACGGCAATAATTCATTAGATTAGGAAAATACAAAAAAATAAAAAAAATAAAATCCAGCATGAAATCGAGTTGAAGAAAAAAAAGAAAAAAAAATGAAAGACGTGAATAGTAAAAAAAAAAAAAAAAAAAAAAAAAACGAACGAACCGCCCACTGACCTCTGACAGACCAATCAAAAAAAAAAAAAAAACTCAGGTACAAATTTTTGCTTTAGGTAAAAAAAACTCGAACCTTAAATGAATCTTTCCTTTCTTTCTCAAACATGCAAATGAATAAATTTAACTTAAAAATGCATTTTAAATAAAAAAAAAAAAAAAGTAAAACCACAAGGCGAAGTATTAAGAAAAACAAATGATCACGTGATGTTGATGATGATGATGATAATAATAATGATAATAATTTTTATAAGTGCAATTTGTGCTTTACGAAAATACCCGCCAAAAAAAACACAAGCAAATAATGATTTCGAACGATTTACAAACTTCGTGAAATCGATTCGATCAAAATCAAAACGACAAACAAACAAACAAACAAATGGATAACCAAGGAAACAAACAAACAAACGACAAAATAATTTTTTACAAACGTTTCGACGTGAAAAAAAAAAAACAAAAAAAAATTCAATTAAAACGTCGATTAAAATTATCCTCATATGATAAACATAAAAATTATTTTCTTCATTTTCTTTCTCTCTCTCCCCCCATTCCCCTCCCTCCCCTCCTCCCTTTTTTCCGACTATTTAACCTTTGACATCGATCGGAAAGTCACATCGAATAAATTTCCCAAATTTTTTTCATTACCTTACCCACCGTTTTATTATTATTAATAATAACGTTTTCACATTTTCATCAAAAATATCATTAATTACGTAATTTGTTAATAACGTATCGTATTAATAATAATGATAATAATAATAATAATAGATAATGATTATTATTATCATTATTATAATAATTATAATTTATAAAAATTCCGCCTATTAATCAATTTATTAATTGATCAATCATCGCAAATCAAATTTTCTTTTACCGAAGGACCGAATTCATTTTACAAAAAATTTATTGACGGGAAGGAATTAAATTTGAAAGATTTATTCCCTTCCTCTCCTCTCCCCTCTCCTTCCCAACTTCCCTCCCCTCCTCTCTCCTCCCCCCTTCCGACGAAAGTGAAATGAATTTTTTTTTATTTTAATATTTTGTCATACAATAAATTTTTTCATCTCGTTTTTTAATTACTACGCGTCGTCATCATCATTATCGGTACCGTTTTTTTTTTCTCCTCGACTTTCTTTCGTATCCTGCTACAACATTCTCTTCTGCTACTTTCCTTCTCGAATCGATAAGTAAGACCTACTACTACTACCCCAGCACAAACAAAGTTGTTTCAGGTTCGATATTTTATTTTTTTTTTCAACTTAATTTTACTTTTGTTATTTTTTTAAAAACGTCGGCTGGTCTATACTTTTTCATTATTATTATTATTATTTATACGCTTCGAATTTAAATTTATGACATTTTGATGATGTAAGACCTTGAAAACAAGTAAAGAAAGAAAGAAAAAAAAGGTAGGGCATGAGGCGCATCGTGTGAATCAGACCGTTAAAAATCGCATTTTTTTTAATCCGTCTTAGGTCAGCACAAACCAAAAAACAACACAAAAAATTTATTTTCCAGGTTTAAATTTTAAATATCTCTCAACACGTGATCAGAGAGAGAGAGAGGGAAAAAGGAAAAATCAAGATGGCGAAATGAACAAACAAATGAACCGAGGGTGGTGGTGAGTAGTAAAAAAAAAAAAAAATCCGAAAGGAACGTAAAGGCGGATGAAATTTTTTTTTTCTTTTTTGTTGTAATGGCGTGGAGAGAAAGAGAGAGAAAAAGAGAGAGAGAGGCAAGACCATAACACCCCTCATGTATAAACACCACATATTTTGACGTGGGTGGGACTCGATCACGAAATATTTTCATTCGTTTTAATGCGTTCACATCTCGTCTCTATATGTAAAATATGAGTGCGTCTTGCGTATGCGTGCCTCCCTACCACCACACATCTTGCCTCGTCGTTTGTTGTTTCCCTGTTTGTTCTCCCTCTCCCCTGTTTGTTTCCTCTTTTTCATTAACTTAAAATATTTATTTATTTTGATGACCCGCATCCTGAAAAGTAAAATTTTATGACGTACCATCTTTTTTTCGAAAAATTCCACGAAACATTCGTGCCTGTTTTTTCTTTCGTCCTGTTTAATTTTTATACATGCAAGTGTACGTGAAAACATCGATAAAGGCAATATAATTGTTTGTTACGTGACCGCCGTGGTTGAGATTCAAGTCCTTAGTTGTTGTTGTTGTTGTTGTTCTTCCTCTTATTTTACGCAACAACCGGAATTTTTTTTTTTCTTTCTTTCTTTTGATCGAACAACCATTTTTTTTTTTAGGTTGAGCGAACGCAGCGATAAAATAATAATAATAACCAAACAACCGGATTCGAACTTAATATAAAGAGAGATAAAACAAACTACCTGTACATCGCCACATCAAACAAAAATCAATACGATTCGCAGAAAACCAAAAAAAAAAACAAAAAAAAAAGGATTATGAAACCTCTTGTTTTTTTCTCTCTCTTCAAAAAGAGAGAAAGAGAAAAACTAGGAATGGAAAAACCTGAAGAAAAAAAAATTTATTTTTTATTTTTTGCCCTTAAATTACCGGCGCCTGAAGGTTCGACGTGACAAGAAAATGGTTGCCTGTTAGATTCAAATAATAAAAAATAGCCTCGAAACAAAAGTCTGGAAGGTTTTTTTTTTTTTTTTTTTTTTAAATATAAAAAAACGCAACGTTAAAAATTGTTAAACGTATACATTTATCTAAAAATACGAATGTTTGTTTGTTTGTTTGTTTGTTTGTATGATTTTTCATTAAAAACATACAAATGTAAAAAATAAAAAATAAAAAAATGCTTTAGGCCCTTTTTTCTTAGACCTCCGAGTTAAAATTTTTTTTTTTTTTTATTTTCCTTTGACTCACGCAATTAAAATTTATGTACGCGTACACGTATTTAAAATTTTCAATTTCTATTTATTTATTTATTTAATGATTGCATGCATTTTTCACCTTGGCATCTTATTCATTTTTTTTTTTTTAAAGGTTTTGTATCAATTAAGGTTTGACAGAATATAAAAACTTTTACTCCTAACACCACCACCGCCATCGCCACCACCATCACCATCACCTCGTCCATTTATTCCTCTATTCCTTTACCTTCCCCTCTCTTTCTCTCTCTCTACGAAAATTATTACTTTGACGAAATCCAAATACGTATATACATATATTTTTTTTCATTTGCTAAATTATGTATTGCTTAATAATAATAATAATAATAATAATAATAATTTCACTCGAGGTTTCATGCCTGAATTTTTTTTTTTTTCATTTACTATTCCAATACCTCGAGTGTATTTTAAGGGCAAAAATACGTCACTGTTCAAAAATCGTTTAAGCCAAAAACGTCACAATTACTAACTCGTTCGATATTCAAATCATTTTAACGGAATGAATGAAAATGACTACGTCACAAAAAAACAAAATGGCCGTTGATATTAAAAAAAAAAAAAAAAAAAAATTCATCTTTCAAATTCTGCAAAAAAAAATTTATCTCCCCCTAATAGCCGAAAAACTATATAAAACTTGTTAATTTTTTTTTGAAAAAAATCGCCTTAATTCATAATAAAATCGTTACTCGTAACTTGATAATAATAATAATAATAATAATAATGATTCGAAAGTCACTTTTCAATCATTTTTTTTTTTTGCAAAAAAAAAAAAAAAAAATGGACGGTGACCTTAATGACGTACGACTCGAACGTCCTCGTACCCTCGTGTGCCTTTTTCCCTCCTCTCCTCCTCCTCCTATCCCCGCTTAAACCTTTCGATTTATTATTAATTTTAAACAATTATTTGGGGCGAAAATGTGCAAAAAAAGGCGCGAAGAAATACAAAATGGAGGAAATAAAAGAGAGGCAGAGACAGAGAAAGATTTCACATAACAACGCGATGAACCTGTTCGTCGAACCATAAACAATCCGTATAAAAAAATCGTTACCCTTTTTTTTTTTTTTTTGAAAAAACCAAAAAAATTCTTCACCCCTTTTGATTTATTGACAAACAAAAAATAATAATAATAATAATTGTAGAACTCGAATAATTTGAAAACACTTCAAAAACAAAAACCTTTGTTTTTTATATTCTCATTCCCATACTCACACACAAACATTTTTCTTCTCTCTCTTTCTTTTCCATTCTAAAACTTTCCATCTTTTACACGCACGCGCACGCGCACACACGCGGACATATTATACATTTGTAAAAAAAAAGAGAGAAAAAAAAAAAAGGAAAAGGATAATAACGACCTAGAGAAGGAAAGATTCATCCCTGTCAGGGCAATCCATAAAACTGAGATAAATGTGCATTTGACTGACTTTTAATGATTATACGTTTAAAAAATTTATAAAAAAAAATATATATATGTATACATACCCCCCCATTTGAAAACAACAGCTGTACGTATCTATTATTATTATTATTATTATTATTACAATCATCATCATCATCATCGTGGTCGTCGTAGTCGTCGTAAAAAAAAAAAAAACTTTTTTTTTTTTTTTTTGTTTCCCTTTCTTTTATTTATAACCAAACACGAAATTCTTTTTTTTTTACATTTCACGCCCCGAGGGAAACGTCCGTCTGTTTTGACATAGGAAAAAAAAAAAAAAAACTATGCTAACCAGCTTTTATATTTCCGTTGTTAAAAACCTTCAATTCAAACCTATTATCGGTGATAAAAACTTTTGATAATTGATTAAAATTAAAGGGAGGGAGGAAGGGAGGGAAACAAAGGAAAACTTTCGTCACCCAACGTTACGTAAAATTTGCAAATGTTTCGTATCAAGAGGAAAAAAAAAATAATATGGCGGCGGTGACGACGACGACAACGATACCTTTCAGATCATTACCTTTTTTTTTTTTAGGTAGCATCTTTCCTTCCTTTCTCGCTCTCGTGCCTGAAATCAGATAATTTAACCGAAAAAAAACAAAAAACCCCCCAAACCTTAAATTTCGGCATGTGAGAATTACGTTTGCCGTTAGTTCGATCGATTCGTGCGTGTGTGGCGTCGATGTCTGTGTTTGTTTCTCGGCCTCATCATCATCATCATCATCATCATGTTTTTATAATACTACGTGCATAACAAAAACAACAACAACAACAATAATAATAATAATAATAATAATAAATTTTTTTTTCCCTCCATCGACTCCGCCACTTTTTTGTAAAATTTTTTTTTTAAAAAAAATAGATTTTATATGAGATTACGTAAAAGCATAAAAAGGTAAAAAAAAAAAAAAAAAAGTAGTGGCGTGATCCCTTCGGCTCCAACTTTTTTAATCACCTTAAAAGATTTAAAATATCAAATAGAATATTAATATGCAACGAAAATATAAAAAGAAAAAAAAAAAAAATTTTTTTTTCTTTTTTCACATTTTGGGGGTTCTCGTGTGTCAAACGCGCTCATTTAAAATTATAATTTTTTATTATAAACAATGCAGGCATTTGAATTTCACTTTATTTCGTATAGAGAAAAAAAAAAAAAAAAAAAAAATTATTCCGTGGAGGAAACGAGTATAAATATATAAAGAGAAAAAGGGCCTTCTTTTCTTTTGTTTAAAGGCGTACGTGCGTGCGTGAGTGCGTGTGTGCGCGTTTCCTCTTGTATCTCTATATATATAAACGTGTATAAACTCATCGTTTAAAACACGCATAAATAAAAAATACATATAATATTATTTTTCCGATTTTTTTTTTTTGTTAATTTTAAAACGGAAACGGAAGTACTACCACCACCACCACCATCACCATCACCATCACCAACTATTATTATAATGATTACTCATTAACAAAAAAATTAATAAATAATAAGATTTGGTTAACGTTCAACAAAAATAATGAAAATAAGAGCATCACCCGCGCCATTTTCTTTTTTCAAATCCCGAAATTCTAAAACTATAAAATCGTACGGGAAAGAATTTCGAATTTATTCGAAAAAGGAAAACAGGTTCAATTTTCATTCTCCGAATTAAAAAAAAAACCCACGAAAAAAAAAAAAAATTCAAAAAAATTATCCATATCGGATTTAGTCCAGTGCCCTAAATTCTCGCACTCTATAATCAAACATAATAAAAACGTAAAATTTATGGACGAAAAAAAAAAAAAAAAGGAAAAAAATCAAACAACCGAGCAAACAAGCAAATAAATTAAAAAATAAATAAAACGAAAAGAAAAGAAAAAAAATTTTTTTTTTTTTTTTCGGAACGCCAACGTGCCAACCTTTGAAAAAAAAAAAAAAAAAAACAACAAACATTTTCTTGACAAATTATTATTATTTTTCATTCGTGATTGATGTCATTAATCGATTTTAATCAATTAAAACCCATTCTCTCTCTCACTCTCTCCCCCTCTTTCTTTCTCTCTCTCATTCTCAATAATAAAAATTAAAAAAAAAATATCGATTTATCGATTATTAATTAATATTCATCGAAACCTAAAATCATTTTAAATAAAACAGAAAAAGAAAAAGGAAAAATTTTGTAAAATTCCTTCGAATGAATTTATAAAAATTTGACCTTGACCTTGTCTCCTTCTCTCAGTTTTTTTTTTTTCGGGTAAAAATTAAACGATAATTAATTAATAATAATAATAATAATAAAATTAAGAGTTATTAAAAGAGAGAGAGAGAGAGAAAGAGCTAGTAAACAAATTACTATCTCAAATTACATAATTACACGACATTAAAAATTAATTTTAAATTTTTTACTATTATTATTATTTTTTTTTTTTGGGCTTATCATTTGATAACCGTTACGGTAAACATTTAAGGGCAACAAACAAACAAACACAAAACAAAACAAAAACTAAACATAATCGAACAAAGCAAAAACAAAACAAAAAAAATTTCAAATTTTTTTCCCTCCAAACAATTTTTTTGTTGCCTTTACCTTCCCTAAGGGAAAAGAGAAAAGCGGAAAGTGAAGAAAGGAAGAAGGAGAAGGGGAAGAAGAAGACGAAAAACCCACAAAAACCGCAGTAAAAAAAAAATAATAATAATAATAAATATTTGAAATTTTTTTTAAAAAAAAAATATTTTCTATAAAACGTTTCCTTTTCCTTTTTTTTTTTTTTATTGGAAAAACTTTCGATGCAGACGAAAAAAAAAAAGTCTAATTAAAAAAAAAAAAAACAAATCGACCAATTATTATTAAATTTTCTACTTATTTGATTCGTTTAAAAAAAAAAAATTTTTTTTTTTTTTTTCGTTAACAACCGCAAAAACGAGGACGCGAACAAGAAAAATTTTTTTTCTTTTGCCTCCCACCTTCAATATTTTCACTTTTTTTCTTTCCCTTCGTACGCAAGAAATAAAAAACTAAAAAAATTTATTTATTTTATACCTTCTAGCTATAAAATGTTTTGAGAAAAAAAATGAAAAAAAAAAAATTTTTTTCTTGCATTAAAACCGCAAAAAAAAAGACACGGACGTAATAAAACGTGATCTTTTAAAAAAAAATAATGCGTGCGCGCTTAAAAGTACTTTTGTCCAAGTAGTGGCAGTAGAAAATCTCCATAATTCTTACAGCAAAATTTTTATTTACGACTGATTAGAACAAATCCAATCGAATAGCATTTAAAAACAAACAAACAAACACTTTCGTCTCATCAAAACATCATTTAAAGGCTAATCACGCCATTTTTAATTTGCAAAACAAACGAATTTTATTTTATTTTATTTTAGTAAATTTCTCGGCCATTTTTTTTAAACTCGACCAAACAAACAAACGAATAAACAAACGAATGAACGAACAAACAATTAATCGATTTACGTGTGATAAAATATTAAAAAAAAAAAAAAGGTAAAGGAGACGAGTTAAAAATTGAACCGACGATCAATCATGTCGTCCTCCCAAATTATAGTTAGAAAAAAAAAAAAATATTTTTCATTATCATTATTATTTTTTACTTCAAAATGACAATTAAAACATTCACGTAAACATTAAATAATTGTTTATAAACACGCATAAACGTTATTAAAAGTAAAATAAAATAAAATAACAATAATAATAATAATGATGATGATGATAATAAAAAAAAAAATGATAAATTGAAAATTGTTCTAGATTTATACGAGTAGAAAAATTTAGCGCGAGATTCAATCATTTCTAACTATTATATTATAATTATACAAACGTTCAACTCTTTTATTATTATTATTACTTAATTTTTACTTTAATTTATTTATTTTTCCATTTTCCTTTCCTTTCCTTTCATATTTACAACAGCAAATTAGGTAATAATAATAATAGTAATAATAATCCCCACGGAAAATTATTTAAAACGAATAATAAAGTTAAACGCTTGCTTGTTTGTTCGTTTGTTTGTTTGCTTGCTTTTTTTCGCTCACGTGTAACTTTTGTTTGTTGTGTCAAGATTTAAATCTTTGTTTTTTCAGTAAAACGTCGCAAACGTCATCGTCGTCGTTTGTGTTTGTTTTCTCAAATTCATCGGAAAGATTCGTCAAAAGATTTTTTTTTTTTCCGGGGAGCTGCTTTCCCCCATCGATAACACTTCACCATTGGGTACACGTGTACACGCACATACAAGCATTCCATACATTTCCACTAGTTATAAAATTCGTGAAATAATAATAATAATAATAATAATACTAATAATAATAATAATAATAATAATAATAAGATATTAAAGGGTGAAGTAAATAAATGTTTCGGCCTTAATAAATAAATAACATTATCGTGCGAGGGGAGGGGAAGGGGGGCGAGCGGGCGCGGCATTCTGCGTAATACGCAATTTCGAAAGGTTGTTAAAACGTTTTTTTTTTTTTTTTTTTTTGGAAGGAATTCCAGCACGATGTAAATTTGCAGAGAGAGAGAGAGAGAAAACAAGTTGACATGTAGGTTAACGACTTTGATAATAAAAATATTTACAAAAAAAAATAAAAAATAAAATAAAAGTGAATCGCTCGAAGGAAACAAAATTCAACCGCAACTCGTGCAAAAAAAAAAAAAAAATTTTTTTTTTTTTTTTCATTTTCGATTTTAATTAAATGCCAAAAAAACCCCCCGAAAAACTCAAATACTAAGAAGCAATAATAATAATAATAATTATTAATATTATAATAATAAAACATCACGAAAACTTTTAGAAAAAATAAAAACCCGGAGTCATGTTCAACAAATGCCCGAAAATACGAAAGACAAAATACCATCGACACCAACCGCCATTGCCACCGACACCACCACCACCGCCACTACCACCGCCATTGCTGCCACTATTAATTTTTGCTACCGAACGTTTATATTTAATAGAGGAGGAAAAAAAAAAAGAAAATTTGCAAATTGTTTTACTGACCGTAAAAAAAAAAATCAAAACTATAATTATCATCCGATTTAATATTGGGCAATAACGTTTTTTTTTTTTTTTTTTTAAACTCTTCATTTAAAACAGAGAGAGAGAGAGAGAGAGAGAAAGAAAGAGATTATAGTTACACACCTTTGGGAAACGTTTATTAAAATAAATCGATAAATCGATTCTTCGACTATTCATTATCGTAATAATATAATCGAACGACGAAATCGATTGCTCACAGTCATTTTTCTTTTTTCTTTCATTTAAATCGTCGATCGATTCATTGATCGATCAATTCCGAACCTTAACGAAGAAAACCTTGGGAAGAAAAAAAATTGGAAAATTTTTTTGCAAAAAGAAAAAGAAAAAAAAAGCAGACGACATAAAGACAAAAATTCACCGTCGGTAATGTTTATCGGCGCTACACGCAAAAAAAAAAAAAAATTAAACAAATAAGTTTTCCTCTTTCATTTTTTCCTTTCTTTCTTTCTCTCTCTCTCTTTCTTTCTCTTTCTCTCTCTCTCTCCTTAACACGTAAAATAAAAAAATAAAAAATCACGCCTCTTTTTTAAACTTTCAATCACGAACGTTGAAACAATTCTTTTTTTTTTTTCAGTATTTGAACGCATATAAAAAAAAAAAAAAAAAAAACAAAAAGAAAAGAAAAAAAACCCGATTCATCACCTTCCTATTTCCCTCCTACTCTATTCCTTTCTTTCTTTCTTTCTTTCCTTCTCCCTTCCACCCCCCGCAATTTCCCGTAATTTTGTTCACTTTTTTTTGTGAAGCATAAAAAATTTTTTTAACTTTTATAGTAATAATAATAATAATGATAATTTTTTTTTTTTGTTCACACACTCACACACGCTTATTCCTTAAGCGTTTATGGCCAATTTTATAATTTGTTCAATTAAGAAAGCCGAGGTTGTTGTTGTTGTTTGCTATTATTGTTCTGTTAACAACTACAATATTAATTTAGTTAAGTGGTTAAAAACAATAAGAAAGAAAAATTTTTTTTTATCGCCGAGATTTAAATTAATTCCAAGTCAAAAAAAACAAAAAACCTTTCGTGACGTCATCAAAATTATTTTCGGTTTTTCCGTTTTCTCGATTATTATTTGAAACAATAAGTGAGTCTCCCCCTCCCCCATTTCATTTATTTTTTAAACTTTATACATAGGATTTATAATAAATAAAATTGCCACGGGGTCAATATGTCCAAAATAAATAAATAACTTTCATTAATCAAATTATTCATTTTTGTCTTATCAATCAATAAATTTAAAACCCCGAATCGAGGATTTTTCCGACTGATAATAAAAAAAAAATTAAAAAATTTTCCGGGTTTAATTTCCCGACGGTAAAAAATAAAAATGCATCGCGGTGGACTCCTCAAAGTGAACAACTCAAATTTTTTTTTTTTTTTGCACTCTATGACCCTTTTTCGCTTTCTCTATGAAAAATAAAGGGTCAGGGAAGACAAATAAAATCAGTCGGGCAAAATAACAGACGAAAAATGTTTTGTACGATCCAACTACCTACTACAACACGTTGGCACCAGTCAAAAACCGCAGTGGTCCAAGACGGATACCAGGGCGGGTCTTAGCCTCGAGAAATATCACTCCTCCCCGTTTACAACAATATATATAACCGACATTATATTACAATTTTGGGCGCCAACTCATCATGACAGACGGTAGTATCAATCCCCCCCTCTTAGCTCATAAGCCTCGTCTCTTCAAATTCGTATCATTGTTTTTTTTCCCTCTTCCACCGCCCCCCATCCCTCACGTCTCTTCTCATCCTCTCTATAATTTCCTTTGTTTTTTTTTTTTTTTTAATTGAATACCGCAAAAGATTTTTTCTTTCTTTCTATACTTGACCGCAAATGAAGGAGGGGGGGAGGAGGGTAGGGTAGAGTTCAAGTCTAGCCGATAAACATACCCTTAGAGGTGAGTTAACAAAAGTTAACCGAAACTTGTAATTTGTCAATGTTGTAATTCTTCATTTTTTCTTTTTTTTTTTTTCATTCGAAAAACAAAGTACCGTTTTATTATTATTATTATTATTACAAAAAAAAAACCGTTTTTTAAAATCGTAAAATTCAACATCCATCGAAATTCTGTAGCAGAAGAAAAAACGTAAAGTAAATAAAAATTTTCACTTGGGATTTTTCCACTAATTATCTATCAATCTATCGGGTCGAATCAATGACAATAATGATAGTAGTAGTAGTAGATAGTAGTAGTAACGTAGCATGAGGAAATAATAATGATAATAATAATAACAACATGCCAAGGCCGAAAAACCAACAAGAACTACAAGCAAAGTATTACAAACAAACAAACTATTACTTATTATTTTTTGTAAAAAAAAAAAAAAAAAAAAAGTTCGAGATGTGGAGAGAAAAAAAAATTTATTAAGTAATTAATAATTAAAATGTTAAATAAATAATTACATAATAATAATGTTATGTACGTATATAATAACATCATCGATATTTTTATTTTACCCGACGGTGTGTGTGGGGGGGGGATGTAATACCTACGAAGGAAGGTACGAAACGTATCTCTCATCAAATGGTGCTAATAATTATACTAAAAAAAAAAAATTATCGTGTGAAACAAATAAAAAAAAATCAATTTGAAAAACTTCTAGAAACTTCCACGACGCGACGACGACGACGACGACGACGACGACAACGACGACGACGACGACGACGACGATGATGATGATGATGATGGTGATGACTTTCGTCGTATGCGAAAACCTTATAATACTAATTATCAATTTATTCGACCTCGGAAAAAAATAAAAAAAAATGAATTTGATAAGCCTTCCAGGTATCAAACGGTAGCTTTAATTAAATTAATGCATTTTTATATTCGGGCTACTAATAAACGCTGCTACTGCTACTACTTCCACCACCACCTCTGGTAAAACTTCTACTATCGTCGCTCGTGCTCGTATTATTATTATTATTATTCGACTACCATTTTTGGCAAACTTTATATATATTTTTTTTTTTATATTGGTCGCCTGCCTTGTCTTTTCGACTTGTCGCGTTACGTTCGTTTTAATTTTTACAATTAAAAACCGTTATCGTCACTTCTTATGTCATCATATGTCAAAATGTTGGCAATACTTATAAGAAAATAATTTGGATCGACGTGACGTCACAAGCCGAGCATTTCCCCCCTCCAGTTATTCGTATTACGCACGTCGTACACACCATTCGCAAAAAAAAAAAGAATGATCTTACGTAAGATGATGTCATTCATTCCTCTCAATTATTTCAGGTACCGATTCACGCGTATTCGCCATCTTTTTTTTTTTTCTGTTAAAACTACCCGATACATACTCTATTTATTAATCACATTCGATTATTTATTTATTTATTAAATTCGTTCGAATTTATTCTCGCCATTGTTTTTTTTTTCGAGAATTTTAATTAAGTTAATTAATTTATTTTTTATTATTATTATTGGCAACGCAACGTTGAATTTTTCTCTTTTTCTCTCTCTCTTTTATTTTTTTTATTAATACATTAAAAAAAGAAAAAAAAACATTACGTAATCATTACTTTGAGCAGTAAATAACCGGAAATCGTTATTAAGTTATTTCAATAATAATTAAATAAAAATTCTCGTATGTAAGACTCGTTTCGAGAGTTGAAAAAAAAGAAAAAAAAATCGAACGATATTTTTAATTAGTTTTTTTTTTTTTAAATAAATAATTTTTTATCGAATGCGTGTTTTTTTTTTTTTTACGTTCTAATGACACGAAAAGTTTGAAATGTGCCAAACCTCACTTTTCGCCAACGAACAAACAAACAAACACACTCATTCTCGGACACGTATACACGCACAAACACACGCAAATACACGACAACATTTCAATGATATAAAATAAATACAAACTCGTTTTTATTATTATTATTATTATTATTATTATTATTATTATTATTATTATTATTATTATTATCATTATCATTTTTTTTAAATCTCGAATTGGCATTCAATCAGATTTTTCCAGGGTTAAGCGCAAAAAAAAAAAAAAAAATCGAATAAATTTTTAAATATACATAAAAAAAAAAATTCCTTCTGCTTTCCGCCCCCTCCCGCTTCTCCTCCTCCTTTTCCCCCTTTCTTCCCCTCCCCTCCCTTCCATTCCTCTCCTCCCCTCCCTTCCATTCCTCTCCTCCCCTCCATTCCCATCCCTCATTCCTTCTCGGCATTTTTCGTTCTATTATAACGGAATTAACCAAATTTTCACTTATAACGAATAAATAATTCTATTCGTCCAAACGACAAAACATTATCGATAACCTTCAAGATACAAATCGACAAACAACAAACAACAACCACAAAAGTCCAGTCAAAGTTCATTCGAATTTTTTTTCTTTTCCTCTTATTCATTAATTCTCCTTGACTAATTAATAATTTTTAAATTTCGAAATTTTTTTTTCTTATTTTTTTTTCCCCCCGTGTTACAAAAAAAAAAAAAAAAAAAAAAAAAATGAAATTTAAAAACAAGCTACCGTTTTGCCCAAACAACAACAACAACCAAAAAAAAAATTAAAATTAAAATAAAAACCGAAAAAAAAAAAAAGAAAGAAAAATCACCTCAGGGTCAAATCTAAAGAAACTTTACAAACCCGTCCACACAATGAATTCGTTCTGATTTTTTTTTTTTTTTTCGTTTTTGTTTTTTTTTCTCACTGAACGTCGTAAATGCAAACGATATGTTTAGATTTTGTGTAGGTACTTATAGATATGAATCAGGTATTGTCAAGCGCCCCATAATTATCCTTCAAGCAATTTTTTATTTTTTTTCTTCTTCTTTTTGTTTCTCCTTTTTATTTTTATTTTTTTCGTTTCCATCATTCTTCTCTTGATTTTTTTTTATTTTTCTCTTTTCCTTCATGTACTCAACAAACACACAAGACAACCGAATATGAACGTGATGAAAATGGAAACCGAACAATGAATTGATAACAACCTTAAAGTTTCCTTTCCGATGATGATCGCTAAAAGTTTGACTTTTTTTTGGTGACGTACGAACGAGTTCAATTTCGACAACTTAGAAAATGAATAATAATAATAATAATAACAACAAACATTCGTCGACAACACGATTTTACGATGGCAGAACATTCGTAATATGAAGCATCACTACTTACTCCTAATTAATAATTTATAACCAAAGGGCAAATTAAAAAAAAAAAAAGGAGCTGAATGAATTAAAAGGCAACAACGACAACAACCAACAACCAACAACAACCAAAAACAAAATTTTTTTTTTTTTCCTTTGAAAATTCCCTTGGGTGAGGATAAAAAAAATTTTTTATACCGGCTACCATCCCAGTTTTTAGCCCCCCCTCCCTACCATTAAAACAAAAAACCCCCTCTCGGGTTTCGGGCAAAAAAAAAAAAAACGAAGGTTTTGTCAAAAAGTATCGGAATTAAGGTTCGAAATATTTTTTACCGGAAGGCTAATTGAGAGGTTCGACTTCTGCAAAGAAAGGAAAAAGGTTTGTTAATTCGTTGCAAAATCTAAAACCCAAATTTAAAAAAAAAAAATATAACGGTGGTCTTTTCTTTGTCTTTATCTCTCTCTCTCTCTCTCTCACCTTTTCTCTTTCATTTCCAGACTCTCCGATTCATTGACGACGATAATTATTATTAAATTCACTTTGGTTCTTTTTTTTAAAAACTTTTTCTTATTTCGAATTCTATGTTATATTTATCTGGCGCCCGACATTTTTTTTTTTTTTTTAAAAAATCCGTTAATGTTAAAATTTAAGGATATCATTTCGTACAAAAGTTTTTTTTTTTTTTTTTTTTTTTTTCTTTTCCATCAACATCATCATCATCATTATTATCCTCGAATTCGTATTCGTTTCTTTTTTATAAAAAATTTTAAAAAGTAATTTTTTGAACGTCGTCGCCCCATCCATCCATCCATCCATTCATTTATTTATTTATTTATTCATTCATTCATTCATTCAGTCAGTCAGTCATTCATTCGATTATTATTATTATTATTTCGTACAAAAAAAAAGTAAACGTTTTGCAAAATATCAAATAAAATATTTTTAAACCTTATAATTATTATTACTTATTTATTAATAATAAATTTGCTTATTGTTGTTCGAAAAATTCGCCTAATTTATCGATTTTACCTGTGAATCGTACCCCTCCCCCCTCTCTTTCTCTCAAAGAAGGAAAATACAAAGGAAATAGCAAACTAATCGATTACGAACGATCGTCCACACACACACAAAAAATGATTCACTCAAACCTAAAAATATGAGAGACGATTTTTTTTTTTTTTTTTTAAAAAAACGATCTCTAATCGAGGGACAAAAAAAAAGATTCTACGAAGAAACGATTCCCCTCCCTCCCCTGCGCATCAACTCCTCTCCCTCCCTCATCATCATCATCATTTTTTCCTTTATCACATCTCGATATACTGTTATCACCCCGAGGGTTATTCAACTTGATCGAGATACGACTACACGCAGTGAGAACGGACTACACGGCTTCTTTATAATTACTATGTAACTATTTCTATCTTTTTTCTTTCTTTTAAATTAATAAATTTCCTTTTCTTTTTAAACCTAACCTTTCTTTTCCTCCTCGTTCTTTTTACTTTACTAATGACTTTTAAAAAATTTTACGTCTTAAAAAAAAAAAAATATAATAATAAAAATAAAAAACGATTCCGATGGAAATATAAAAATGATAGAGACGCGTTAATTTCCCGATAACTTATCACTACGCCATATTATTATTATCATCATAGGGATAGATACTATAAATTTATAAATTATCACTACTACGATTACTACTACTACTACTTCCACTACTACTACTACTACTAATCGGGCAAAAAATTCGCGGTTTAGTACCGTGAAATAATAATAATAAAAAAAAAGTTGATAAGTTATTAAAAACGTTTAATAAAAATAAAATTCTCACCGAAACATTCTAGAAAAAAAAAGAAAAAAAAAACCTGATTCATTCATTTCCTTTTCTCTCTCGTTCCTTTTCCTTTTAATTTATTTATTTTTGTTTCTCATCATGGTCGAGAGAATTTTTTTTTTTTACGAACGAAAAAAATTTTTTTTTTTAGCAAAATCATCATCATCATCATGGAAACACGATTTTTTTTTTTTGTTCGTCCTCGTTGTTCCTTCCGCCGCCATCACCATCAATGTTTTTATCCTTCGTCGTCGCCTCCACCACCATCATTCCATCCCCTTTATCATCGTCCGTCCCTTGCTACCATTCAATCGCGACATATTTTAATTCATTTTCCCTTTCAGTATTTTTAAAAATATCGCGAAAATTACGTCATAGAAAAATAAATCAACGTACGTTTTCTTACATTTTCTCTCTCTCTCTCTCTTTCTCTCTTTCTCTTTCTCTTTTTCAACTCGTAAAACGATCAAAGTAATATGTATATAAAAAAAAAAAAAAAGAAAAAGAAAAACACGTCTACATTGAAACCATTTGTGTAACAGACTAAAAAAAAAAAAAAATTGTTTGATTAAATGTTAAAATAATAGCAATTTATCCTGGGACGACATAATTGGTTAAGTTTGTTACTTTTTTTTTTTTAGTTCTTCCTAGCCTAACCTAGCCAGTCAAGATCAATAATACTTAGGCGTCATTATCCTCAATTTAAAAAAAAAAAAAATTTAATCGTCGTTTTTGTTTTTTTTTTTTTTTTTTTTTTTCGGTTAATACATAATAATTTCAAATCGTTGTTTAATATAATTCATTCCTTTAAACGTTCTCTTTTGTTGTTTGTTTGTTCGCTTGTTTGTTAGTTTGATTCGATTGCTTTGTTTTTGTTTTGTTTTTCACGACGTTTAAAACAACATCGAACCCGAAACGTTTTAAACAAACGATTATCACCATGTCGTGTCGACGATGACGTTTCGTGTACCTATTTCGGAAAATTTTCCCCGTCGAATGTTTTGTTTTTGTTTTTAAACTCGCACAATAATACAAATTTATATCGAAGAGATTCGTACCTCATTAACAAAAAAAAAAAAAAAAATATTTACGATAGATTTTAAGTTAATATTTAACTTACGCCCTTAAACAACGCCCTAACCGATACACAATACACGCCCCAATATTATAATTCCCGGTACGTGAACATAATCGAAAACAACAATACCAACAACAACAACAACAACCGATAATACAATAACCGTATTGTGAAAGTAAAAAAAAAAAAAAAATTTATAATACATCCATCACGTGATTAATTATTTTAAACGCGATGATTATGTGTCGCAAACGATTTTTCGACAAACAAAAAAAAAAAAATAAATATGGCGCGTTTGTTTTTTTTTTTTTTGTTACCCGACAAACATAAGAAAATTCTTTGGAAATTAATCAATCAGATCAAAAGTCTCAATCAATCAATAAATCAATAAATAAATCAAATTTGATCAAGTTTTAGTTTCGCATTTTCATAACTTTTTTATCATCATCTTTTTTTTTCATCGATTTAAAGTTTTTGTTTTTTTTTTTTTTATTCGAAAGGCCATATTGCGGTTTTCTCTCCCTCTCTCTCCCCCCTCTCAATCTCTTTCTTTCCATTGAATTTTTTAGGTTTTACATTTGATTGCTAGTTTAAAAAAATTTTAAGTGAAACCCACAAAAAAATAAAAAAAAAACCAGATTTTTCGGTTTTTTAAATCAGATTTTTAACCACGATGCTAAGTTACCATCACCACCATCACCCATACCACCACTACCACCACCTTCTTCTTTTTCTTCTTGATTATTTCGTAATGCAAAGAGAAGAAAAAAAAAAAAAAAAAAAAAAAAAAAACAGACATACGGACAACATTCCAATGAGACATTTTATGCACTGCTACCACTACTATTACAAATATCATCATCATCATCATCATCATCTCACCGCCATTTTATTTATTTTATTTTTTTTAAACGATAATCATCGAATCGAATCGTCGGATAACCAACGACAAATTTTGCGAAAATTTTCATCATTATTATTACATTTTTTAAAGTTTATTATTGGAAAACAAAAGTCCAACGCACACATATATTCACACACATGCACACACATATATATATATAAATATATTAGAAAAAAAAGGAAAGAAAGAAAAAAAATTATTATTTAATAACATTTATCAAAATGTCGAAAGTTGATTATCAACTTAACCTCGCAAATTTTATAAACCTTTCACTAAATGGAAGATAAACTGCACAAAATTGCTAACGTTTACTTGCATTATTAACGAGTTTTATAACACCCTCCAGGAATTTCAACTCGTTCATTTTATACTTATTTTTTTTTTCTACGAAAATCGACAAAAATAAAATTTTAAAAAAATATTTTTTCCTTCTCATTTTCATTTTCCGAACTCAAATAATAATAATAATTCAAATTTGGAATACATATAAGCCAAGTCAACAGTCAACAACAACAACAACCAAATTCAGCCTGAACCTTTTTCTTGTTGTTTTTTTTTTCGCTTACGACTCCAAAGCATTCAATGATAAAATTATGGTAGTGAGAGAGAGAGAGACAAAGAGAGAGAATGAGCGAAGAAAAGGATAGTAAAAGAGAAGGCAAAGGTTGTAAAATGAAAAAAAAAAGAGTTAACTTTTTCATAATCCTAGAAAAAAAAATTACTGGATCACAAAAAATATGATGGGGGGAACAAACAAACCCTTATTTTCCCTCCACTTCTTTCCCTCCCTCCTCCCCCTATTTTCCCCTCGTTCGATTCAATATTTTGATACTTTTATGATTAATGAATAAAGTAATATATCAGTTTTTTAGTTTACATCTATAAATCTTTCTTTCTTTTTTTTTTTTATAAACATGGCGCGATAAATAAAAAAAACAATATTTTCAAATTCTTTTACGCACATCATCAAAAACAAAAAGAAAAATTATTCGTGTGGATGAGTATATCGCGGATCCTACATTATTTAATAATAATAATAATAAATTTTTTTTTATTCGACACGAACCTTAAGGTTGAAGAGGTTCGAAAAAAAAAAAGTTTAAAAATTTTGCTTCGTTTATCATATTCACATCATATCACCCCGTACGTACCTGGGGTAAAATTACCCCCAATTATCTAATTTCGTTAATCGATGCTTTCCTTTTTTTTTTTTTTTTTTTTTTTTTAAAAAAAAAAACGTACAGATAATTAGAGCCTAGTGTAGATAAATCTTTTCAAAGGTTACAACAACCACAACAACAACCAGAACAACAATAAAAATTTATAAAGGATGTACGTAACAAACAAACCAAAAAAAAAAAAAAAATTTTTTTTGTTGTTTGCGTCGGTCTGAACAAACTACACATTTCTCCGATGTGTTCATCGACCCCCCCCCCCCTAAAATATTTAAATTCTTATCAATAAAAAGTTAATTTTTTTAATTTAAACAAAACAAAAAAAATTTTTTTTTTCCTATTCCAAACATGAAAAATCAAAATAAAAAAAAAAAAAAAACTGAAAAATGGAAAACTTTTTTAACGAACGTTGAAAAGAAAGAAAGAAAGAAAGAAAAAAAATGAATAATAATAATAATAATAAAAGAGAGAGAGAGACAGGCAGTTGAATCCGGGTGTGGCTTCGTCGGCATGCAATCCTTCATTCATCGCATCACAAAAAAACCCCCCCTCCTCTCCCCAGAAAAAAAAAAAAAACTCTTTTTATTGTTTTTGTCACGCCAACTAAAATCTCAACGATTGAAAAAAAAAAACGAGAAAAGCAAAAATTCAACAAAAAAAACAGAAAACAGGAAACGAGAGAGAGATAGAGATAAAAAGATAGAGAAAGAAAATTTAAAAAAAAAAAAGAACCAAAATGATGATTAAGGCCGTTAAATTACAATTTCTTTGGGGATACCACCTAAGAATTTTTTTTTTTTTTTTTTTTTTTGTAAAATTAATAATAACATATATTATGAAAAATTTTTAAACCACGCGCACGCGCACACGCACACACACGCATTTAAAATCCATCAGAAAAAATTAATTTTTTTTATCGGAAAACCGATACTACTTACTTTACTTAACAAAAAAAAAAAAAAGAAATTAATTAAAAGTGACTAATGGCTAACAATTCGTCAAAACCGACAAGTGTGACCGTGTGTACCTCCCCATGGGGAGGGGGGAGAAGGGAGGAAATGGCGGCGGCAATATCTAATGACATTTAAAAAAAAAAAAAAGTGAATTTTAATGATGGATGATGATGATTATGGTGATGACGATGATGAAACTTTTTCCTTTTTCTTTAGCACCTTTTCTTAAACCGACCGGAAATAATAAATCAGTTTTTACTCTTTTATTTACTTATCGTGTTAACACCACAAAGAATGACAAACTTTCAAAAATATACGCGGAGTGTAAAAAAAAAAAAAATGTCGTTAAATAAAGAAATAAAATCAAAGGAAAACCAACTCCATCATCCCAACTTTTCCTTCCTCAAAAGAATTATTTTTAAAAATCGACTCATTTTTCATATTTTCGCACGCGGATAAAAAAAAAAAAAAAAACCATTTCCGGTTTTTCATTAAAGAAAAAATTTTTAAATTCACTCACCGAAAATGTCTTCTCAACATCATTTTCGTTAGTTACAAATTAACCGCCAGAGTTCAGCATCTACCAATGAGATGTAACTACGTCGGAAAACAAACGAACGAACGAAGGCAAATCGAACGAGGTTTTTTCATTTTTAAACTCTCGTTTTCTCTGAAATATTTATATAAAACGAAAGTTAAATATTAATAATAATAAATAAATAAATAAATAAATTTGATATTAAATCTCGATTCGAACCTAATTTTCAAACGGCGATAGTAAAATCTCTCGATGAATTCGATTGTCTCGGACTTCGATACGCGCTCAATTTCGTTGTTCTCTCGCAATGACTTTCATTCAATTCAACCGAATCGGAAAAACCTTAAATAAAAAAAAACAACCCAAAAAAATAAATAATAATAATAATAAAATGAAACGTGTAAAAGTTTCGAGGCTCTTAATAAATACAATCGATAGTTATAAATATTACCGGTGGGTGGTTCTAATTTGAAAACATACGGTGACAATGAGGCAAATGGTACTGAACTGCTACCAGGCCTCAAAGGTATGGAATCTCTTCTATCTCTCCCGGATTCGAACGAATACCGCCCTAATTGTAACATTCTGAAACGATAAAATAAAATAAAATAAAATAAATAAAACAAACAAATTTCTTTTTTTTTTTTTTTTACAACAGTCACAACATTTTTACGTTGAGATTTTATCTTATTATGGGCGTGCATTAATCGTGCATCCTCCTCCCTGTTACTACTTTTAATATTTGATTATCAAAAATTTTCCCAGATATAATTTTTCACTTTTACCTTTTTTTTTTTTTTTATTCAGGGGGGCGTTTAAATAATAAAAAATGATATAAAAAATAAACTCCACCCTGAGCTAAAATAATATTAATTATTTTTTTAAAATTCCGGAATAAGTTCGAATTGCATCGTAATACGTACAATTCAACACGAATTACATGCATCCCATTTTAATTTTATGCAATTTTATCATTATCATTATCGATGATATGGTGACTTCATAATTATTTTCACTTACTTTGTTTTTCCTCGTCGGGAAAATGATGTTCTTTCGTAAGGCCTCGAAGATTCCGCTAAATTACCTGCATCGGGTCCGTGGTAAATAAAATCTTTAGAAAAAAAAATTATTATTATTATTATTATTATTATTATTGTTTTGTTGTATTGTTGATGACAAGTTTTTTTTTTTTTTTATATTTACCACTTATTTCTGCATCCGTTTCCGAACCTAAACTATCACATTCGAAATCTTCATTTTTTGATAATTTAGTAACAGTTTTTCTTTTAACTCTTCTATAATTGCTTTTAAAATTTTGTTTACTCGAATCTACCTGTAAAAAAAAAAAAAATAATAATAATAATAATAATAATGCAAAAAAAAAAATGGCGACGGGAAAAAACTTCACGTGCGAAAGAGGAATTACCTCTTTTAATTTCAACGTTTCCGCTGATGTTAATATCGAATCGTTATATATAAAACTAGATATCGGGGTTCCTCTACTTCTGTCTCTTTCTATCTTTTCTATATCTACGCTTTTCCTATCGATGGGAGCTCCCGACGTACACCTGGATTCTTCGGGAGTTAATTGATTCAATTGAAATGTTGCGTACGGATAAATATCTTCCGAATATTCTGGAAAAAAGTAACAAGTGCGTAGCAATTAAAATATCCATAAAGAGTTTTTTTTTTCGATGATTTTCACGTTTGAAAACCTGGAATTCTTTCCAGCGACGATATATCTCTATCAGGTGAGCGAAGTGGTTTTTTTACAGTCGCATAATATTGTTCTCGTTGATGAGCATTTTGTTTATTGTCCAAAATAGCACCTGAAGAATGGGAATCTCTTAAAATCACTGATTCTCTCGATGCTGCAGATCCTTAAAATTACAAAAATTATTGTTATGGTACCATATTTGTTTTAAAAAAAAAAAAGTAACAAAGTTAAAATTTTCTATCATGCTTACTCTTGCTCCAACAATAATAAACAACAAGGACGGCAGTCAAGATAACAAGGCAGGAAGTAAAAAATGGTAAAATTAGTCTTAGATCAAGATAAAATGGCATTTCTGCTTGTCCACTATGCCGAGTCAAACTTGGTGAAGCAGCTGAATGTAATACGTTAAACATTATAGTAAAATACAAAATTTTAAATTGAAAAACTCTTACAAATAAATTTCTTACCACCAATATTTTGAAGAGTGTAAAATTTATATTCACTTTCTATCGAGCCAGCATTATTATGAGCTTTAACATTAATCACATATTCTGTTCCAGGTTGAAGATTTCCAAGAGTGTAATATTTTTGTTTAATTAAACTATTAGAAACTAATGTCCAATTTGTTTCATCTTTTCTTCTGTAATTCAATTCAAAATATGTTATCGGACAACTATTGTTTAACCACTTATCCAAAAACAATAAAACAAATGTTGTATTCGGAAGTAAAAATTCTTCTTTGGATATTTTAATCGGTTTTCTACCATCTGTTGTTGCAGATATGATAGAACTTTTTTCTCCTTTACCTGTAAATTTAATAAAAAATTTTTATTTCATGTTTGCAATAATGCAGAAAGTTTTTTTTGTAAATAAAATTTTTTCTCTAACCGATTGAATTATAAGCTTGAATGTAAATTTGATAAGCTGTTCCACAGTGGAGATCATTTAACAAGTAATTACTTTGCTGTCTACCAATTTTAATCGATTTCCAATCACCTTTGCTTTTTTTATAATGTAAATAATAACCTCGAATTAAAGCTCCTCCATTATCTCCTTGTTTCCATTGAACATTGAGACTAGTTTTTGTGGCACTAGTGGCATGAAGTAAAGGTGCAGAAGGAGGAACTAAAATAGTTATTTATTCACTCATATTAATGCAAATGATGATTATAAAATAAATTTTATTAATAATATGGCAAACATACTTTGAACCTGTAAGTGATATGTAATCGAATCAAATCCATGTTGATTTTCAACTTGACAAGAATAATTTCCTGAATCATTTCTGATAAGATTGATTATTTGAAGTGTACCATCATTCATAATTTTAAACCTACAAAGAATAAGTGTTCAAGTATTTGTTTTAAAAAATCAGTAGTTTTAACTCACCTGGAAGAAGGTTCAATGGGATGAGACCATCGTTTCCAATGTAACAAAGGCTCTGGTTTCCCCACAAATTTACAAGAAAGTCTTGCATCGCTTTTCCACGGTTGAGTTACGGTGATACCAAAAGAGTAAATTGCAGCTCTTACTGGAAAAAAAAAAATTAATAATAATAATGATAATAATAAAAATTATTTTACCACAATGTTAAACAAACAATTACTTGATATTTGTCGTATTTATTAATTTATCATTTAAAAGTTAAATTTAAAAAATAAATAAATAAATTTAAACATTTTAATAATTTTTTAAAAATGAAAAAAATTAAAAATTTTCAAAGTTATCGTTGAACGTTTTTAATTGACTAAAAACGAAATGTTCGAAAATTTACCGACGTGACGTGGTTTTAATTAATTTATGCAAGAAATCGTTTTATAAAGCCACGATCAAAAAAAAAACCGCAAAACGTAACGGAAAAGTAAATTTAACTGACATTGAATTTGATGAGAAAAATTTGTTTGTTTTAAATATTTATTTACCTTCAGTGTTTGGAGATAAGATAACCGGTGAAGTTCTAGGACTTTCTCCGACTTTTGTTGATGCAGCCACCGTGAATTCATATTGTAATCTTTTATTTAATCCTTCTTCTTCGTAACTGGTATGATCAGGAGGTATGGAATATCTAAACATTTTTTTTTAAATGCATTATTATTATATTTTAATCTAGCGCATGCCATTTGTTTAATTAATAATTATTGTACCTTTTAGGTTTGGCATCTGGAGAATTACTTGCTGATTTTATTTGAAGATTATAATTTATTAAAATGCCATTAGTGCGACTGGGTGGTAGCCAACTGACTATTATTGAAGTCGGATTACTAATTACCGCTTTAATTGCTCGAGGAACTTCAGGAACTGTTAATTGTAGGTATTTTTAAAATACTTGAAAAAACACTTTTTAGAAACAAAAAAGAAAATTTATCATTTATTAGATTACCATCTTCATTTGTGAGGCATTGTAAAGGAGGGCTTGCAACTCCATCACCAGCATTTGTGAATGCCAACACTTGAACACTGTAATTGGTAAATTTTTGTAGACCGTGTATTACAGCACTTAGGGCTGTTGTGATTTTGGTCATGGGTTTATCCATTTCTTCAAAATCTTCCAAATTTTCCCACATAACTTTATAACCTGGATCAAAGCATGAAATGTTTAGATTTTCAATTCTTCATTTTAAAATCAGGACACGTATTTTGAGTACCTTTTAAATGACCGTGAAGTTGAGTATCAGGCACTGAGTTCCAAGACACTTGTAAACTTTGTGAAGTGAAAGCTGCACAACGAATATCTTGAGGAGAAGCACTTGGAACATCTTCTAAAGTTAATGCTAAAGCTTCGTTGGACGTGGGACCAGGTCCTAATGCATTATAAGCTTGAACAACGATGCTGTATTTTGTAAATTTTTTAAGGTCTGTGAGAAAGGTTTCACCTCCTGCACTACTTCTACTTTCAATATTTTTATATTGATACTGATCCTCTTTGAGTCTAAAAAAATGTTAATTATCAAAACAAGTTCTTTTAATTTTGACCAAAAAACGTCTGATATCAAACAATAACCTTTGTTCTTTAAATCCCACATGGTATCCCAATATTTCACCGTTCCAAAGTTCACGTTCTGGAGAGTCCCACTTAACGTGTAATTCTGTTGCACTCAATGCACTTGTTTGAACATTTCTAGGAGCTCCACTAGGCACTTCACTTTCCGTCGTGATTTCTAACACATCACTTGGCAAACTTTTACCAAGTTCATTTTCGGCAAACAAACGAAACTGATAAGTGACAGCAGGTCTTAACGAACTAATTAATACGGAAACTTGATTCACTGGAACTGTTATTTGGGTTGTGTGTTCCAGCCAAGAATCTACAAACACACGCGCGCACACACACACACATAATTATCAAATTATTTTATCAAAATTTTTTACATTTAAATTAGTTAACCCACCTGAATCGATTTTATATTCAATAATGCATTGCAATATGGGAGAATTACCATCTTGACTTAATACCCAACCCAATTTAACAAATCTGCTACCCTTTTCTATAACGTGTATGTTTCTTGGAAAATCCGGTGGTTCTTGTACAAATAATTGCATTATCATTTCATCACGTCCGAATGAATTTGTCGCTATGCAATAATATTGACCACTATCTTCACGAAGGGTGGTAAATATTAACAATTCGGAAATTATTCCTTCAGTAGAATTTAATTCTTTTATGCTGTGTCTAAAATGTATTAAAAAAAATAATAAATTTTCATTTTGTTTTTAACGCTAGCTGGAAAAAAAAAGGGTTTTTAAATTTAAACGATGGTTTAAAAGGTTTAAAGGCTTATGTGACGCACACGCACACGCACACCCACCCACAAGGATATATGTGTTTTTCTCCCATTTTATTATACATTCACGGTCACCTTTGTTTTTGAATTTTTGATTAGTCGAACGTGTCACTTCGTTTAATCCCATTTCCCTTCTTTTTTTTTTTTGTTCCCGTTTGTTTAAAATTCAAGATGGATTTTTATTTTAAAAAAAAGGCCCGTATTCGTTAGAAATTTAAAAAAAAAAAAAGGGATTAACGTTTGTTTTTTTTTTTTTATAAAATCATATTTCCAGTATTTAATTAAACCGTGTGACGTATTTAAAAAAAAAAAAAATTAAAATTAAAATTTCACAAACGTATATATATATATATATATATTTTTTTTTTTCAGAGTTATCGTGGAAGGAGATAGAATGAATATTGATAATAATAATTATTTTTTTTACCTGTAGTCAGATGCAGTGCCGTCCATTGTTAAACCAGATTTTCTCCAAACAATTTTAATGGGTCTGTCACCGGTGACTTCACATTTGAGTACAACGCTCGAACCTAATTTTGAAGTTTGATTTTTATGTTTCGAATAAAAATGGGGGGGTGCTAAAATAAAATTTTTTTTTATTTTAAATTCGTTTAAAAAATTATTTAAAAAAAAAAATTATAATTTAAAATTAAACTGACCGTTAACGGTTAAATAAATTCTTTTACTTAAACCCGTACCGATACCATTGAAAGCTTCGCAGACGTAATAACCTTCGTGTTCTTCTCCCAATTTTTCAATTATCAATGATCCATTTGGATATATTTTTATATCGGAATTATTATCGATTATGTCGTGATAGGTACCCGGTCGCTTACCTAAAAAAATTTTTTTGGTTTCAGGTACAAAAAAGTTTCCGTTCGATATCAGCGTTATAAGGTACCATAAGAGAGAAAAAGAAAGAAAAAAGAAAAACTTACTCACCGATTCCCTTTCTCCAGGTAACCGTCGGTGTGGGATTTCCTTCGGCTTGACAATCCATGCTATATTTTATAGCTCCTTGAGGTCCTTGATGATTTTCTGGAGGTAGAGACCATCTTGGAGGTACTGTGATAAAACAAATTAAAATTATTTCGAGAAAAAAATTTTCTTTTTTTTTTATTACTTCATTTATAAAAACAAAAGCTTAAAACATAGCTTAAAGCTTATGCTTAAAATTATTATTATTATTATTATCATTATTATTTGTGCTGTGCTGTGTTGGTTCGATCGTGTTTTGTGATTTTTTTTTTTTCGGTTGCTTGTGCAATTATTATTTATTTTTAAAATTTGCCAGGAAAAACGAAAAAAAAATGGAAAATAACATTTATTAATTATTATTATTATTTGGAAAAAAAAATTCATTCGGAATGCCATTGAATGAATGAATGAATAAAATTCATTCTCGTCATCGTTTTTGTTTGTTAATCGTAATATTTAAATGGAAAATTCAATTTGTATTTAATTCCGGAGGAAAAGCTTTTGACGGTTTAAAAGCGTTATAATTCAAAGTTTGTTTGTTTGTTTGTTTGTTTGCCTTGTTTGTTTGTTTATTTTTGTTAACTGAACTCGGATCATTAAAATTGAAAGAAATTTATAACAATAGATATTCGTTTGATAAAACATGGCTACCTAACCAAAACCGAACGACGGCAAAATAATTTTTTTTTTTTTCAAAAACAACAATTTATTAATCGTTATTTACACGTTAAAATTCTCTCTCTTTCTCTCTTTAATCTCGTTTTATTTTTATTTACTTAAATAATTTTCTCATTTGTTTAAAAAGATTTTTTTTATCAAAAACTTTTCTCTCTTCCCTCCCCCTCTCCCTCCTCCTTCCAGAAAAAAAAACAAAATGTTCATCAATCATATTTTTTTTGTGTAATTTAAAGTTTTTCGTTTAATATTATTTAAAATTATTTAATATTTTACTCGTGGGAAAAATAATTTCGAGTCGACAGATTCCTGTCGTCACAATTGGGAAAACTAAATGAACGTTTCAACATAAATAAATAAATAAACAAAAATCGATGGAAAATGTTTAACGCCGTTTTCAAAAGCTTTTCCTCTTGAGTTTAATTATTATTTTTTTTTTTAAATTACGTCGACGGTAACGACGAGTTATTATTATTATTATTATTTGACCGCCATTTTTTTAAAAATAATAAATAATATATAATAAAGAAAAATCAAAAAAAAACAAAAAAACAAAACTAAACATGCATCATGCATAAGATTACCATTGCGAGAGAGTGAGTGCGTTTTTTTTTTGTGCGTGAGCGCCATTTCATGCTGTGGGACAATCCTAAATTAGGGGGATCTGGGTACATTACCGCTAACGACCAGCTCAGCCGTGTATTCAACAGCGGCCACTTGGTTGGCTGCTCGGCAGGTGTAGTTGCCGGTATGCGAAGCGGCTAGCTGGTCCACAATAACAGTACTCGAATGTGTGTCTAAACCGACTATTTTGAGACCATCCGAAGGCAGCGGTTCGCGATCTTTGAGCCAAGTTATCGTAAATGGAGGATCGCCTTTTTCGACGACACAAGAAAGATGGGCTCGCACTCCCTCTGATAAATCCTTGTTAAAAGAAAATGGGGCTATCCTAGGCGGTACTGGAAGAACCAAGCAGGTTTACTCTTTTATAATTAACTACACCCAATGCTATTAAATACTTGCCAAAACGAAAACTCTTTCAACACTCGTTGCTACGAAGACTTCTTGTAGGGAAGAGAGAGAGGGGAGGGGGAGAAAAAAAAACAAGACATTAAATATATAAAAAATTTCAACTAGGCACAGGCACAGGCTAGCCGTACCATGGACAATTAAAGCTGCCTCATGGCTCACTTGGGCTGCCTGATTTCTGGCGACGCATGTGTAGTTTCCAGCATGTGATGGAGCTGCGCTTGCTATTCTCAATGACAAATCATCTTCTCCGTGTGTGTACGTGGTTACTCCTTCTGGCAATTTTGGACTTCCGTCAAAAAGCCATTCTAAACGTAGTGGTAGGTCGCCAGAACTTATGACGCAAGTGACCAAAACTCTTGAACCTTGTTGTATATCTGATGGAAAGCTGAAAAGCTCGATTTTGGGTGGGACTGGAAATTTCAATTATTATTTTTTCTCGGTAACATTTTTAACATAAATCATTAAAACTTGACCTAGCTTTTAAAATATTTGCGCGTTCATACATTTCCTCATCTAGGCACGCTTCCACACACCCTCACACACACACACACACACACACACGCACGCACACTCATCCATAGACAAGTTATCAAATTTTTAATCAAAAAAAAATTTTTTTAATTATAATTTTGAAAGGTTTTAATTATTACCTTTAACTTCAATTTGAACAGTTTTCGAATCGTGATGTCCTTGTTTGTTTTTTGCCATGCACATGTACAAACCTCCATCTGATAAATTATCGACCTTACGAATGACCAAAGTTCCATTCGGTGACACTTCTTGCCTTCTATTAACCGGTAACAACTGTCCATCTATCAAAAAAAAAAAAAAAACGAATGATATGAATTCGTTATAATTTACAAATTATATATTTTTACCTTTTTCCCAAACGATAAAAGCTATCGGATAACCAGCAACAGGACACTGTAGGATTAAATCGTGTCCAGCAACAGCAGCTATGGTATTCATGGGTCTCACCATTGGGAGACCATAAATGTTAAGGCGAGCCGAATGGGAAACTGAACCCACTCGATTTTTGGCAGTGCATTTGTATTCGCCTCCATCTTCCACATTAACGGAACTTATGTTTACGTGTGATATGACGTCACCGTGTACAGTCACATATTGACCAATCACAAGCCTTCAAAAAATAAATAAATTTTATTTTCGTGATCTTCCTTGTGACAATGAAAAACGATTTTTACATATATGAAAATTATTTATTCATTATTTAAATTTTATTTATTGGTAATTTTTATCACATACCAAATGAATTCAGTTTTTATTTTTTTATTATTATCATCATCATCATTATTATCGAGAAATTTTACAAAAAAAAGGAAAAAAGGGTTGAATATTTTAGCCAAATGTTACCATTTGACGCCTCCTTTCCCTCCCCATCTTTTTTATCATCTGCTTTTGTTATTACGTTCACAATAATTTAAATTAAGTTTATTTTTCGCAATATTAATATTATTATTATTATTAAACAATTAATAAATAATTAAGAGTCGACTGAAATTATGTTTAAAAAAAAAAAATTTTATATAAAATGATTTATTACTGTCGTGATTAAAAAAAATATTTTTATTTTTTTCTTCGACACAAAATTTTCAAATCTATCCCGTAGCCAAAAAAAATCTGTGAAAAAAAGCAAAAACGAAAAAAAACAAACGAAATCAAAAAAAAAATTAATTTTTTTCTAGAACAATCGAAAATTATTTAAAACGGGACAATAAAAAAAAAAAAAAAATCAACAGGAATGACACAAACACGTCAGCCCTTCGGGTTTCTTTCCTTCTCTTTTTGATTGACTTTCCGCCATTTTAAAATGGCGACTAAAAAAATATTTCAACCGATATAAAAAAAAAACATAAAATTAACGACAGCAAAAAAAAAAAACGACAACGTGAAATAAAAACCCAATTAAACCGATTTTATTTGTTTTATTTTTATTTTTTGTGTAAAATTCTCCTCTCTTTCTCTCTCTCTCTCTCATTTTCCCAAAGGGTTTTTTTTAAAATAATTATTTACCACCCCCTCCCCTCCATCCCTCTCTCTTCCCACAACCAAAAACCCCCACGTAAATGCGAAAAATTTATTTAAATAAAAAAAGGGGGGGGGCAACAAACATAATTAATAATGAAAATTCGATTATATATTTAATAAAATCTTACCGGTCATTTTGCGGAAGTGAAAAACCATCTAAAACCCAAGTGAAATGAGGAGTCGGATTTCCGGTTGCTATACATTTTAAAGAGACCGAGGGTCCCGGTTGCATCGTCTGCTCAATAAATTTATATATTAAATGAGGTGAAGAATCTGAAATTTAAAAAACCGTCAAATTTTTATTAACTATTAATTGAATATTTAATTACTTGTGTGTGTGTGTGTTTAAAATTATTTTCTTTGTTGTTGTCTGGTTGTTTGTCGTCGTTTGTCGTTTGTTATATATAATTAACATTTTAATTCATTTGTTATTTAACGAATTTTTCGATAATTTTAATCCAGAGGCGTGTGCTCGTATGTATACGTAACGATAAAACTTTTTATTTATTGATAAAATTAATTAAACTTTGTCAACCGCCATTTTTATCATTCCAGGTCATTATTTTTCCTTTTTTCTTTTTAAATTTTCCGCGCGTTAAAATTTTTTTTTTTTACGCCGCGTTTTTATAATTTTTTTAAATGTTATATTTTTTTTTTTTTTTTTTTCAATAAAAAATTCATGGGAAAAGTTTTGTAGAGCGAAAAAAAAAATTTTCTTTTTTTTCACTTTTTAAAAAATTGATATCATTTTTTTGAAAACATTATTTTTTACTTTTAGACAAAAAAAAAAAAAAAATTTGAAAAAAGGGGATGCGAAAGGGAGGAAAGGGTAAGGAGGGGGGGGGGGTTAAAATGAAATTTTATTCGTGTGCGAAATAAAAAAAAAAAAAAATCGTGAAAAATCAAGAGAAAAAAAAAATTTTCCAACATAATTTATTAATGTTTCTTTTTTTTTTCTTTCTTTTTTTCCTGTGATTATTATTTTATATGAAACCGGAAGTTTCTTTTTTGTTAAAAAAAAAAAAAATTCAAAAGAATTTACACACGCGCACGCGAGCGTGAGAAAAAAATTATTATTATTATTATTAAAAATTTTTTTTTTCGTAAAAAAAAGTCGTAAATTTTTTGTTGAATAAAGAACGCTTTCAATTATTTATTTATTTTATTTTATTTTTTTTCCAGAAGAAAAAAATAAATTTTTCTTTCCTCATTTCAATTTAAAAAATGTCAGTTAAAAAAAAAAAATTTCCTTCTCCCCCCCCCCAAAAAAAAAAAACCTTCAAATTTGATTTTTATAAAAGGAGACACAATTTTTCTTTAAGGAAAAAAAAAAAAAAAAGGTTTTTAGAGTTTGTATTCGTCGAACCGTTAAAAATAAATAAGGCCACGTCAATTTCTATTAGCTTATTTTTACTTTTTAGGTAAACTAAATGCGATTTCCCCTCCCTCTCTCTCCCTTTCCCCCCCCAAAAAAAAAATTCTGTAAGTTTATGTATAAGAGAACTACAAAAGTTGATTGGAACAATTTTTTTTCCCACCAAAATGAAATTGTTTCCTTTCTCTCTCTTACTGATTTCACATTGGAAAATTTAAATTTTGAGAAAAAGTGTGAAAGTAGGAGCAGGGGGAGGAGGAGGAGGAGAAATTGAAAAAAAGGTAAAAATTTTTCTTATATTCGTTAAAAAAAAATCTAGAAAATTCTTCTATATATATATATAAGAAAATGTGAAAATTCCATT
Source organism: Pediculus humanus corporis (assembly GCF_000006295.1). Classification (NCBI taxonomy): domain Eukaryota; kingdom Metazoa; phylum Arthropoda; class Insecta; order Psocodea; family Pediculidae; genus Pediculus; species Pediculus humanus. The sequence goes on from NW_002987010.1 coordinate 456,107, forward strand.
TTTTTTTTTTTAACAAACGTATTGAATGTGACGTTCATCCTTTTATTTTGTATTTTCGAAAACGAAAAAAAAGAATGAGTTTGAGATAAGTTTATAATACTAGTATTTGGTCATTTTATATTATTTATAGAAAAACTCAAGTTTGGAAATGAAAGAAAATTTTACCTCCCAAACGTATTTCGGACGTTCCCTGTGACATTTCATAATCGTTTTTAGCAAAACATTGATACATTCCCTTATCATCTCTTGTCAGCCTGTTTATCTCCAGCCTGGAATTTTTATCTTGGATTATTTTCATCCTGTGCGACGTATTCCTTATAATTAAACCATCTTTACGCCAATATATTGTCGGAGTTGGATGACCCGTGACAGAACATAATATTGATGTATCGTGATTTAAATCAACGGTTACCTTTAATGTAAAAAAAAAATTTTTTTAAAAATGTAATTTGTTTGTTTTCGACGACATTTTAAATCAGCTGTTAAGAACACACCCTTTGCGGCATCATGTGAATAGTTATGGGAATCAAAACTGTCAATTGTAATTCAATCCTTTCGCTGCCCATCGAATTATTTGCTATGCAAACATATCGTCCGTTATCGTTTAAACCGACATTTTGAATTATCAAAACTCCTTCTCTTATGTATTTTTTTTCGCTCATCGTTAATAATTCAAGATGTCCGCCGGTTTCGTAATTCGTTTTGTACCATATGTAATTAGGAGTAGGATATCCTTGCGATGTGCATGATAAAACGGCCGTTTCACCTTCTCTAACCGGTGACGGTGATATTCTTTCGTGATATCTCGGAGGCACCGATCCTCTACTTTCTGCAAGAAAAACAACAAAAGAAAAGTAATTGTAATGTGATAATTTTTTTTACACAATTATTATTATTATTATTTAAAAAACTTTACCCAAAAATAACAATGATAATGAATGGTAATGAATGTGGAAAAAAGCAGAAACGAGGTTGAGGAAAACTGGAGAAATATGGAACGGTTGAGTGATTTTAAACGTTTTTAATTGTCCGTCCCCCTTGCTCCCCTTACCCCCTTTACTCCCTTGCCTCCCCATTTCCCATTCCACCCTTACACACACAGACACTAATGAAAGCAAAGTGCTTTGCATAATGGGTTTAGTGAATAACTGGAAAATTTTTCTCTTTCTCTCTCTCTCCTTCTCTTTTTTCCAGTTTTTTCGTTTTTAAATTTTTTTCTTTTTTTGAATGAAAAGAAAATGGCGGGAAAATTTTTTAGTTTTTTAAATTTTAAAAACCCTGGAATGCCTGGAATGAAAAAAAATGAACGCGTGATTTATTATTTTTACGTGTCAAAAATTCATTGATAATTATTATTCGTTCGATGATTATGATGACGTCATAAAATGAATTTTAAATTTCCCGCCATTTTTTTTATACATAAACTAGAAATTTAAATGTGGCGTATCGGACAGACTACTCCAGTTACGAAAACGATAAAAAAAAAAAAAAAAAACGGAAGGGAATATAAATTTTAATTGTTATCACGTGATTTGTTTTTTCTTTTCAAAATGGCGTCTTTTTTCGTAATTAACAAAGTAAATGAAAATTTACGCGCGTTATTAATTATCATTATTGCGTTTGGAAGAAAATAATAATAATAATAATAATTTTTTTAAATTGATAAATAAATTTTTTTTTCAACGAGTTTTTATTTATTTATTACCGTAATTAATAAATTAATTATTTAATTATATTAAAATTGATGTTGCGTAAAATTTATTACAAAAAAGTAAATAAAAAAAAACATGGCAGGAGAAAAGTTGTAATGATAATAATAATAACCTGTTACTACGTTTCGCGAAAATATTTCTAGAAATTTTATGAAAAAATGTGGAAATAGAATAAAAAAAAAAAAAAGTTTTTCTCATTACAAAAAAATCAGATGTGAGTTAACCTACCGGAAATAATAATAATTTGTTAAAAAATTATTACCGGAAATAATAAATGATTTTTTAAAATATTTTTTTTTAATTAACAAGAATAATAATAAAAGCAGAAGACAAATATTATCAAAGATTGTTAAACACGTTACTTTTTCAAATTTTTTTTTTTTTTTATTTAATTAACGGATTAACTTTTACAATCTTAACTTCCTTCTTTCCTTCCTTCCGCTCCCCAACTTTATTATTATTATTATTATCATCATCTGCATCATACTTTTTCTCTCTCTCTTTCTCTCTCTTGCAAAGAGTTTTTGGAATTTTTATTTTTTTTTGTGTTTAAACTTTTTTCACTAGGACTTTTATAGTTTTGTAGTTTTAATCTTTTATTTTAGTTTTAACAAAAAAAAAAAAAAACTTTTAGGTTAGTTTTCTTTCTTTTTCTTTCATTCATTTTTTTCTTTCCTTTTTTTTTTTATTCTTTTTCTAATGTTAAATTTTCCGTTTTTTTTTCTTTTTTTCTTTTTTCTTCTTCCTCTTCATCAGGTTTTTTTTTTTTTTGATTTATTCTTTGGTTCATTAAACTTTTTCACATCTTTTCCTTTTTTTCTTTTTTTATTTCCTTTTCTTATTTAATAGAAAAAAAAAAAAACTTTTTTCTTTTTTGTAAAACTAAAAATTAATCGCCCATTTACTACTTTTATTTGAGTTTGAAATAAAAAAAATTTTTTTCTAATGCCACGACGAATGCATCGTCGTCGTCGTGTTCCAAGGGGGAATGAAAACGAAGAAAAAGAAACTAAAAAAAAAAATTAATAATAATAATAATAACAGTAAAAAAAAAATTCGACAAAGATTTTTCCTTTTTTATTATTACCCAAACCCATTTTTTTTAATTTTAATATTCAATGAATAAATGAAGGAATGAATGAATGAATGAATGAATGAATGAATGAACGAGACCTTTTCTTTCTCCTTTTTTTCTCTTTCTTCTTTTTTCCTTTTTTTTTTTTTGTACTTAAAACCCGAGTAAGAAATATAATCGCCATTAAAAAAAGTATTGTTTAATTACTTTTAATTAAATAATTTAATATCACCGTAAGCTAAACGTTATACTTAATTAATAATAATAATAATAATAATAATAAGTTTGATATTATAATAAAAAACGAAAAAAAAAGGTATTGTCTGTCTTTAGAGGGAAAAATGAATTATTATTACGTTGTAATTTTTTTTAATTAATTCTCATTATTATTATTATTATTACTATTATTATTGCCATAATTATTATTTTTTTTAATTAACGGTACGAGTAATTATTATTATTATTATTATTAAAAAAATTGATATTTTATGTTAAAAAAAAAAATTATTATAATTATTCGCGGTTAAAAATTTGCTTGAATTGAATGAAAACGATTCGAGTCGACAAATTATTTTTTATTATTATTATCATTATTATTATTATTATTATTATTATTATTATTATTATTATCATTATTATTATTATTATTATTATTATTATTATTATTATTATTATTATTATCATTATTATTATTATTATTATTATTATTATTATCATTATTATTATTAATATTATTAATTGAAGTGACATTTTTAACACTTTTACGGTTTACGGTCCTGTTTGAAAAATTTTTTTTTTTGTAATAAAAAACTGGAAAAAATGAATTGGAATCGGATTGGGAGGGATGATTAAAGAATCCCGTGACATTTTTTAAAATTAACAAATAAAACCGTTAAAAAAAAAAAAAAAAACTGGATATTATTGATTTAATAAAAGAAAACAAAAATGAAAATTCCAGCATTGCATTCAACTGGAGAGAACTGGAAACTTTTCAGACTCGATACATTTATTGCGAAAACAAACGTTTTCAAATTGTTTACGTTTAATTTTTTTTTATTATTTTTTAATAATGAAAACCTGAAGGCGATGAAAATTTCATAAAATGCGGTTATATATATCTATTCTCTTTCCAGAATATTCTACCCGATTACAAACTCACCCCTTCGTCCTCATCCCCGTCCTCCCCGTCCTCCCCCTCGTCATCGTCATCATCTACCTTTTATTTTATATCACACCACGAAAAGCTTTTTGAGGTAAAATAACCTTTCGAGATGATCACACGTTATATTCGCGTATGTAATCAAATTTGTTAAAAAAATTTTTTTTTTTTAGGCGCGTTTCGTTTTATTAACAACCTTAAATTCGACACGAAAACAAAAGGTTACGTTCGTTTTATTATTTTTTATCCTCTTTTATCCTTTTTTGTAAATTTAAATAATTAAACATCCTTTCCACGGCTTCTCCTCCCCTCCATCGCCTCCCCTTCCCCATCCTCACAAAAAAAAAATTGTAATAAAAATTAAATAAATTATTTTTGATATAATATAACATTTTTGGATGAATAATAATGAAAGAGGAAAGAAAAAAGGATCATATCGTTTTATATTTAAACAACAACAACGGGAACGATGACGACAACGACAACAACAACAACAGCCACCATGATTTACGATATAATCATAATTTCGAAACAATACAAAACAACAATGAAATGAAAGGTTTTTAAGATAGATAACTCGAATCGTATAACGTGCATTCGTGTGTGTACGACCACATTATTTCCGGTTATTCATAACCTTTTTTTTTTTTTTTAAATGGCGTGAGAGATTGTATATACGTACTTCCGGTTCATTATTCAATATAAATTTCATCATATCTTAATTTCCCGAAAAAAAGAGAAAATCAAAACAATCAATTTTTTTTTTTTTTTTATTAACAATTTGATATCGAATCTCTTTTTTTCAAAAAAAAAAAAAAAAAACCCGTTAAATTAATAACGAGGGGGGTGAAGGTGTGAAAGGTGAAAGAGGGGATGAGGGGAGAGGAGGGTACGTTTAATATAAAAATAAAATAAAAATAAAATTTAAAAAAGTTTTAAAAACAATTCACATGAAAACTCCGATGATGGAATTTATATTAAATTAAACGTCAAATAACAAAAAAAAAAAATTTAATAAATTAAATTAAATTTCAAAATGACGACGACGACGACGACGACGACGACGTCGACGACAACAACAACGACTATAAATAAACTATAAATAATACTGCTATAAACTATAAAAAAATTAAACACGTTTTACGAATCAGTTCAAATAATCAAAACCAATAAAAATTTTTTTAATGGGTTTAAAAATGTTAAAAAAAAAAAAAAATAGAAAAAAGAAAAGCTTTTAATGAAATTAAAAAGAAGGAAAAGTTATCTCATGGATAAAACTGGAGAAAAAAATTTAGATTCCAGAAGAAATAATATAAAAATTCTTATTCTTACCTGTTATTATAATTCTTCCATACGTCGAACTTTCAATTGTTTTTCCAGTTATGTGATGAACCGTTCTACACCTGTACGTCGGATGACTGTCCGTTGACGTCACAGAATAAACCAATAATTCTCCAGAGGGAAGCATGTGATGTTTACCATCCGAATAAGATGACGAGGGATATATATTAAACAAAGAATCTTGTACCCACGACGTTATGGATATTTGATTTTTAACAAAAGTTGGTATTTCGCATTTTAAAACGGCCGTGTTACCCGTAAAAACATACGTGTCTCTAACGATGACGTCATAATGTTGTTTAACGATGGCGCGAACGTTAACTTCTCGGCTTATCACTCGTCCGACGTTATTACTCGCCATGCATTGATAACTCGTCATGTGTACGTCTTGCCTGTAATTTTCAGCTCCGAACGGTGGAAAATACAAACTTCCGTTTTTCATTATTTCTCTCACGTGTGTCACCGGGGTGACACTCGTTCCGTCTGTCATTATCCACGATATTATAGGCTCGGGTAAACCGTGTGCCGTGCATGATATGATCGCACCGATATCGTTTAAAAATTCTAATGATGATCTTGGTTCCGTTACGAATATCGGACCTTGAGTTTCCGGTCCTGTTACCGACAGCACTGAAAACAAATAATAATAATGATAATAATTTTTTTTAAACATTAAAACCCTTTTAATTTGTTAAAAGATAATAATAATGGAACACATGGAACATATTATTTTGAAAATATTTTATAGCGCTATAAATGAAAATAGGTTAATATAAAATTTTGATATATATAAAAATTTACTGTCATAAACAACCTGTTGGAAAAATGACGTCGTCGCGGTTGTTGTCGGTTGTCGGTTGTTGTTGGTTGTTGTTGTCGTCATTATTATTACATTTTAAATTTCTCTTACAACAATCTCTTATAATTTCTTATTAAAGTTTATGACGTGTATAATTTTTTTTTTTTTGTTAAAACGTCACCATTGAAATAATAATAATAATGCTGTAAAACGTGCTGTAGCATCGTATAATTTTTTTTTTTAATGAAAAGTTTTCATTTTCGTCCAATTATAACGTTTGTCGCCATTAAAACAAAAAAAAAATTACGAACATTTTATTTAACCTTTTTATAAAGGGAATTTTTTTTTTAATTGCGACATTTTTTTTTTGCTGTCGTTAAAAATTTCTCCCTCTCTCTCTCTCTCTCTTTTTCTCTCACTCTTTTTATCGATGAAAATTTTCCGCTACCAATTTAAAATCAATATCGAATAAGGAGCGAAAATTTAAAAAAAAAATTAAATTAAAAGCGTTTAAGGAAAATGTGAAAAAAAATGCTCCGTTGCACTTTTTCAGGTTTTCCTTTTGATGAGCCCAAAAAAAAAGGAAAATATTCAATTGGGAAATAAAAAAAAAAAAACCGAAAGTTTTTCTTTGTCTCAAAACTTTTGTGGTAAAGGTAGAAGAAAAAGGGAAATTTTTTTTTTGTCGGTTTATGAGAAGCGCTAGAAAAAAAAGACAGAAAACGTCAAAGCGGAAAAGGTAAAAAAAAAGCAAAAAAGGAAAGAAAGAAAACCTTTCCGTCAATGGGAAAAAAAAAACTGAAATCCATAACACGTCATATATTCGTTTCACCAAACAAAAGAAAAAATTTCTTTTTTTTTTTGAAAAATTTTTTATTTCGAAAACCTTTTTCGAGCCTTTTCCTCTCCCCCCACTTCCCCTCTCCCCTAAAAAGATAAAAATAAAAATTTGATCGTGCGCGACACATATCACCGAACAAACAAACACCGAAAATTTTTTTTTTTTGTTTATAAATTTTTTTTTTCGTAAACTTCGAAACTTTTCTTCCGGAAAAGTCCCTTTTCCTTTTTTTTTTATTCCCCTAATTTGTGATTCATTTCGAAACTCAAAAAACTAATCTTCCGGAAAATCCTTCTTCTAAGCAGAAGAAATAACTTTTAATTTTAAAATTTTTACTTTTTTTTTTAAAAAGTTGAACAAGAGCGAAAGTTTTGCAAAAAAAAAAAATTTTTTTTTTTTATTGTTAACTTTTAAATATAATTATTAGCTATTTCCTTACTTAAAAAACACTTTTCACCTTACCCCCTCCCCTTCTCTCCCTCTGTTCGCTTCTCTCTTCCTTTCTCTCATTTTCACTCTCTCTCTGTCTTTTAAAATTTAAAACCCATTTTTTTCCCATTTAAATTTAATAATGATATTTAAAATCTCGTTGTTTTTTTTCTTCCCCCCCCCGCGTAAAAATGATAATAATAATATTAATAATAATAATGATAAAAGTTTAAAAAAAAAGAAAATTCGATTGCAAAACAATTTATTACGGTAATGTAATTTTTTTTTCTTAACGGAAAAGTAAAAAAAATGACGCGTGAAAGATTAAAGAAAAAATAAATAAATAAAATGAATGTGAGAGAAAAAGAGAGATGGATATACATATATAAATATTTCGATAATGAGAAAGAGAGAGAGAGAAGACGGAAGAAAAAAAAAATCTTGTAATGGAATCCGAGAGTTCATTCATATTATGAATGTCAATATTAAAATATTTCAAATTTTTTTTTTTTTCCTTCCGAGTGCTGGGGATATAAGGGGAGTAGAGGGAGAGATGGGGGGCTTATTTGATTTTTTTCATACCTGAAAACTAAAAAAAAAAAAAAATCCGGGGGAGAAAAAATTAAAAAAAATTTTTTTTTTTTTTTTACAGGTGACGAAAATAATTGAAAATTGATAAAAAAAAAAAAAAATTATCGAATTCGAAAATTTCTCTCTCTCTCACACTACTTCTCCCTATTTCTTCCTTTTTCTCTCTCTCTCTCTCATTTTCTATTTTCATTTTTTTCTTATATTCATATCATTTTTCACACACACGCACACACACGAAAATCACACAAGAAAATTTAAAAAAAAAAAAAATCAATTTAAACTTTTTCCACCATCATCATCACCAATATCATCATCATCATCATTATTATTATTATTAAATTTGCATAAACTCCAGTGAATTCCATACGATGTGAATAATAAAAAAAACGTGACGTCATCATGTTTCGACACCTTTAAGGCGTTATTAATATAAATTATATATAAATATTATCGAAGCGATAATAAACGACGATTATTGATAACGATGATGATGATTATATTTAGAAAAAAAAAAAATAATAATAGTATCAAGATATATTATTTATATATGTATGTGGTTTAAAGTCGTTAAATAAAAATTATTTACGGTTTATACAAAAAAAAAAAAAGGAAAAAAGGAAAAAAAGGAAAAAAAGGAAAAAAAAGGTTTTAGTCATTTTTTTTTACTACGTAAATATAATCGTTGCTTGCCTTAAAAAAAAAAAACTCAAAATAATTTAAAAGTTTCTAAAAATAAACTTTAATAAATTTTCTTTTTTTTTTTTATTCCAGACACGACCTCACTGGAAACAACAGAAAGAAAAATAAATACTGGAAAAAAAAATACCTGGATGGAATACCTGGCATGCCGGGAGGGGTAATTTACTCTTGAAATCCAATTACTCGGAGGTTAGGTGTAGAGGATGCTTTAGGGGGGAGGGTTCTGGGATTGGATTTACCACATCCGCTAGGAGTAAACCTTCAATTTGATGCCTTAAGGGAGCCCGAGGTAACCTGGTTAAGTCTGAAAAGGGGAAAAATCGGGCCAAAAGTCACCAAGTTGAGAGTCGGGGGTTCAAATTTTGAAGGTGGGAGTTTAATTTTAGCTTGTCCAAACAAGGACAGACCTGTATCTAAAGAAGAAGATAAGTGACCTAAAACCCTTTCGAGATATTGGGGATGCGTCGACCTTTGTTCGAAGGGGTTAAACTGGGTACTTGATCCATAGAGGGAAAATGCGACTTGAAAGAAAGACAGATGAACGACCAACAAAAAAAAATTCTCTGGAAACTCGCAGACTATACGAAGAGGCAGGAGTGGTAGTAACAAATCGGGATTGCCTCTTGAAGAGTAAAAAAAAGGAAGTATCGGGTTCTTCCTCAGGTGAGATTTCCACTTTCGCGAGTGTGTATCTGATGGTTCTGGCTTAGGAGGGGGTTGAGGCTGAAATACAGGTTATACTCCCGCGAAGGCCTCTCCCTCCAGGAAAAAGAGCAAGATAAAAACGTTCTGGAGTTTTAATTGAGTGGTAGCTTCGGCTAAGTTCCAGACTCTCCCTGCTACGGGTGGGGAGGTTAGTGCGAAATTCATTTTTCCTAGGTTAACCAAAAAAAAAAAAAAAAAAACGAAAAGTTTAATTATTCTCGATCTTAATTTAATAAATACTTTTAAAAAAACATGAAAATCCACAGAAAATGGAATGTGGGAGAGAAATGGGAAGGTAGGAGGTGGAAGCGAAAGCGGGGGGCGCGAGCGGTAACAGAAGGCGGGGCGAGGAAAAACGTAAGAATAATAAAAACATTTCATTTTAAAATAATAACTGTAAAAACAATTTTTTTTTCATTTTTCTCTCACTTTTCTCTCCCCCTTCCCCCTCCCTCCCACTTTTCACTCTGTCAAATTTTTCTTCTGTTCCTTTAACAAAAAAAAAAAAAAGCAACAGCAGAAGAGAAAGAATCGTCATAAATAAATTTAAAGAGTTTTTTTTTTTTTTTTTTACTTATAACGTAATACATGACAACAATAACTATTCAAAAGTCTTTGATTGCTAATAAAAAATGTCAAATAAAAAAAAAAAAATTTTTCTCCAGCAAAATACTGAACGACAGCAAAAAAAAAAGAAAAAAAAAGAAATAAATAAATAAAATTGAAAGCGCAAGAAATTGAATAACAAAACGTGAAGCAAACGTGAATTTTTTTTTTTTCGCTTTTATTATTATTATTATTTTTATTTTTTTGCTAGCGGAAATTTTTTATATACGTTTGCTAGCAAAAAAAAAAATTACAATTGTTATGCTAAAAAAAAAAAAAAATAAAGGAAAGA